>NC_133538.1:395330095-395631345 GCF_048544455.1 Silene latifolia
AGGCCTTTTAGGAACATGAGCGGTGCGCAAGCTTTCAGCAGCAGCATTGATAGCAGCCTTCTTTGCCATTCCTCTTGTAGAAACACCAATTGAGGGCATGCTTGATGAAGGTGCAACACTAGGAGACCCTTTGAGGATTGATGCATACGTCCTTGAAGGTGTGCTTGATGTGTTGGAAGACAACCTTGTTTTTGAAGTAAACTTGGTTCGTTGTAGAGATGAGAGGTAGAGGTGTTCACGTCGGGTTCACCAAAAATTTGTAACAACAAATTTTGTATTGCAATAAAACTGTAACACAAAACAGATAGACAAATGAGTTTATATAATATCAGAAAGTTATGTATACAACCTCTATTTATCCACTAATTCTACAACAATATTAAAGGTACGAGTCTACGATCTACGAGGCTCGCTTGCTTGACTTTAGCTTCTTGAGAGGGTCGCGTTGACTTCAATCTCTCTTCGATGCTTGAGTTTGGTTTGAGTTTGATTTGAGCTTCTTGAGAGGGTCGCGTTGACTTGAATCTCCCTTCGATGCTTCAATTTGATTGATGAGATTTGTAGAGAGAAGTTGAGAGCTTTTGATGTCTCTTTCCTCTTCACTTTGACAAATGATTTTCTCCCTTGTAAAGTGATTTTTTTCTTTCTCCCCTTGAAATGGTGGAGAAGTCTCTTATTTATAGAGACTTCTCCCTTGGTAATGGACTTGAAGTTTGGGCTTTCATTGTGAGTTTGACTTCTCTTTTGGGCCCAATTGACCATATTATTTGCTTTAGAGCCCAAATAACCCAATTTGCAATATGGATCGATCCAGATTCTATTAAACGGGACAAATATAATTAAATTAAGCTAAAATTCGATATTAACTTAAAATAATTTTATTTCTTTTATTCTCGGCACTTTAATAAAATTTACGTGCCTACAACGGCTTATGAGCAGTTTTATGTCATTTCACTGTTTTCTCGAAAAATAAGCGTAAAGAGCCGTTAATTATAACATTGTCAATTTTCACTTAGTCATTTAATTTTAGACTCATCATTGGGTACCCATAAGGTCGGTAGATAACTTTGAGGTGTCTACACGCTCCTGCAATTAATATTGTTACTTTCATTATATCTGATTATATCAGTTGATATCATTGTTAATTTCAATACCGTTATTTTTACTACTCATGTTATTACTAATATTAATTTTAGTACTCGCGCCACTATTATTATTAGTTTAGCAACTGATACTGGTATTATTGTGACTTTTGTTACTCGCATTGCTAATATTTGTACTCATCATGTATATACAATAATGAGATATTTTCAACGATTAATCTGGTGTAAGGCGTATTTATAATACCAAAAAAAATTTAATTTAAAAATCACCTAATATTCACACATTGACCACTGATAATACTATTATTAACGTCATATTCACAAAGTTGTTTTTAATTTTTAGAAATTAGGTTTGTTTACTAAATTCCTGAAATAAAAGTGATACAGTGAATCTAATCAAAATAATTTTACGTCTGAATATAAAGTTTTCGTTCCCCGACCTCTCGCTGCATTTTCACGCCAACCTTTTAAACTTGAAATATAATTAAATGGATTTGTTTAGTTCATATATCTACCCTTTTACTATACATTTTTTTTTTGGTGAAATATGAGTATATATATAAATAGATATCAAAACAATTACAAGAGAGTTATGAGAGCACTATCTAATACAAACTAACCCCCTGACAACCAACACTTAATCAAAATACAACCAGCTAATAGCCCATAATGCCCCATTTCTGAAGCTAGGACCTTTCTTCACTTCCTGCAGAGCATCCAAATTTTGATCTAATCCTTCTCATGGCTTCCTCCTTGATCTTAGCAGCCAGATTCTCATGCCTGAGTAGGATTAGGTGCACCCTCGAATTGTTCCTTTGACACCATATATGGTAGAAACAGGAAGACCAAATGAGATAATGAGTTTGCCTCTTCAGTCTTGCCCCTGCACTTCTACCATTCCTAACATAAGACCCCACTGCAACTTTGAAACCACACCATTGCTCTACTAACCTCAGCACCTGTCTGCTATATAAACAGTCAAAGAAGAGGTGCTCCTAAGTTTCAGGGTCCTGGTCACAGATACAACATCTGTTGTGAGGACATCAACCAAACTGAAACAGTTTAGCTTTAACATTAAGACCTTGGTTCAAAACAAGCCATGATATCAAAGCATGCTTTGAATAATTCCAGCTATTCCAGACCAGTTGAACCCAATCTTTTTTAGGTTGTTTGGTTCTAAGCCATTCATACCCATCTCTGATGGAATACTCCTTCGAGCTAGCAGTCGATTGATCATTCTGATAGTCAGCCTTCATTATTTCCTTGACTTTGCATATACTTCTCCAGGACCAGGCTACACCAGCTGCAGGAGTGTAAGTGTGTCAGTCCTGCTGCTTAAGATGGACCTGACTTATCCATTTGATCCATAGGTTATCTGCTTTGTTGTATACCCAGTCTACCAGTTTAGCCATAGCTGCAATGTTGCAGAGCTCTGCTTTCTTTATGCCCAAACTACCTTCATCCTTTGGTAAAGTAACCTTGTCCCATACTATACATGTTTTAGTTTTGATTAAAATAAAATTTAAAAATATGTTAATGAGACACATTCATTGTCCCGCTGTTATTATAGTTACTTGTATTGCTAACGCCTCTATTATTATCACTTTTGCTGCCCATACTTGTACCATTGATTCATTGTAACTTTTATTACTCGCATTACTATTTTTACTTTCACATATACATAATAATGAGCTAATTTAAACGATTAGGCAATTTGACAAAAATATTAATCGTAAAATCACCTAATATATACACTATTAAGTTAGGTCACTTAGCAACTTTTTTCATAATACTCTATTACTCTTTCCCTCCCAAGTTTACTATTACAAATTCTTATTTGAGACGGACATTATCCGTTTTAAACTTAAGACAGATTAAATACATACCAAATCAACGCACTTGTTGCATAGGAAATGTCATATTTTTGTTATCATCATGTGATATTTGACCGTTTTAACTTTTAAGCAAGACTTACTGATTTATTATCCCTTACCTTCGAAAATTTTTCCTATGTTAATTGTCCCATTTTCCAAATTTGGTGATGGAAAATTTGATTGTTCAATTTGCCCCTAGATAAACTACTCAAATTCCCCCCTAAGATTAAGGTCTCAACTTTCTTTATTTTAAGCAATAAAAATCTAAAATAGGTAGTAACGATTTGGCATGTGACGTACAAAATTACCAAATTGCAAATGACAGTTTAACAATGAAGAATATGAATTGGTAAATGATGAATATTGATGCTATTTGTTTTGCGGACTCGTACTCTATCCCTGTCTTTAACCCATTGTACACCGCGCCCTTGATAAGACGCATTTAGTAGGTGTTAATTTGGACGTATTTGTGCAAATTGGTGGTTTTGCGACGGTCTTTAATGTGCTTTGTGGAGTAATTTGTTAATTAGCTTTGTTCTTGGCAACATATGGGATTTATAGATGATTTTGGTACTTTGATTAATCATGGAGATTGTTAATGGAGTCGGGATTTGAAGTCATGTGTGACCTAAAGTAAAAGTGAAGAGTGATGGTTGAAGAGAAGAAGAAGGAGGAAGAAAGAAGCTACGCGCAAACTACATTCAACCAATGAGGTCGAATGTAGGTCGAACTAAAAGAAGAAAAACTTCCAGCAGTTACATTCGAGCAGCATTCGACCAACATTCGAGCTACGCGCGAGCTGGAAATGAATCTACGTCATATTGATTTGGCTACATTCGAGCTGCATTCTAGCTACGTTCAAGGTCATCAGTTACATTCGACCTTGGTGTAGACTCGTCATATCATACCTTGTTATTTTATTTTAATCGGTTTGTTCCGACTTTATTATTATATATTTCCTAATCTAGCTTATTACTATAAAAGCTTAGTCTTTAGTTGGAAGAAAATACTTTTACTTTTACTTTTTACACTTTTTCAATTCTAGAAGAAAACCTAATTATTTTAGATCTAATATGAGGAACTAATTCCTCCCTTCTTGGTTCAACTTTTGAAGTTACCGATTAATCGATTGTGAGATTGTCTTTACCTTTTATCTTTCAAGTATTGTTCTAATCTCTTGTTCTTTATTCCTTTGATTTTTATTTACTTTCATTATCTGATCAATAGTGTTAGTAATTATTAATCTTTTGCTAGCTTAGATTATCGACTCAGTTTGCTTGATATCTAAATTAAAGTAGCAACCTTTGTCCTTGTAATTGATTCAGTTTATCATTATTTGGATTTAGAAAGAGATTAAACATACAATTGAATTACGACTGCGTGGTTGTGGTTATTGTTTCTATTGGTTCCTTTATTCATTATTGCTGCTATTGGGTTGAATCTCGCACGCATGTGTTGGATTATTTGATAGTTAGGGTCTTATAATATCGCTGATCGAATTATTTGACTATTCTTAAGAAGGAACAGAAATTAATATTTCATATTTATTTCACGATAGATACTTTTAGGTAAATTGGTATTTGAGACTTTCGATGATCAATTGACTTAATTGGTAGCGGAGATAAGTTGACCCAAGACTTTTAATCATCTTAATTACTCTAATTTCATTACTTGTTTTTAGTCTTAGTTGACCAAACAAACAAATCCCCCCAAATCGGTTACTTTACTCTACATTAATACACACATTAGTTAACTTAGTCCTTCTCTGTGGGTTCGACCCTTACTTCCATTATATTGCTATTTTTAGTAGTGTAGTTGAGTAAGTGATATAAATTTACTTTGATAGGCATACGACTTTCAGCCCGTCAGCCCTCCATTACCTACATTTGCCTCTAGAAGTCTGTTATAGAGTACTTTTAACTCTCTGTCTTTAACCAACCAATAATTAAGTAATTAACCCCACATTTCCATCTCCGTCACCTTCAGCTACGCTTCGACCACCGTGTTAACTTATATACACACATTTCCATCTTCGTCACCCCACATTTCCTCTGTATTGGTCTCTTGTGCTTTCTACGACGTCGACTATCAGCCCAACATTGCTAGCGATATGCTCACTTTATTTAAGCTTTAATGGGTTGAGCAAGATGTCAAGCCATGGTGGCTCGATTTGGTGGGGGCCCTGGGGGGAAAATCGAGGTTGCTTAAGATCAGAAGCAAAAATGATACTCCTCGCCGGAAAACGAATGGATTTTTTCACAGTTCATCGGCTGGAGATTGCCAGAGAATTGGCGGTGGGGTCGATGGTGCGTAGTTAAGCTACGAAAGGTAGTTGTTATGAGGTGGCGATGTTGTGTAAGGTAATTGTTAAAGCACAAATTCTCATTTGTGACGGAGATATCCGTCACAAACTTGTAACGAGTACCGTTTCCTCTCACAAAATACCTATGGAAAGGTGAGTGGGAAGCACATGGGGGGTGCCCCACCTTGTCCCTCTCCCTTTTTGTGAGAGATCACAACCTTGTGACGGGATTAGCCCGTCACAAGCAAGACTAGCTGTTGTTAAAGAAATTAAAGTTGGGGATGATGATGAAAATTGTTTGTGTTGTGCGGAAGCGATACGGAGTAGATGCAAAAAATAAAAGACACAAAGATTTAATGTGGTTAACTATCAATATGATAGCTACATCCACCAGGGCGAGGGAGAATAATTCACTATGTCGGGAAACTTACAGATTACAAAAGATGAGCACATAATTTTTCTAGATCTGCCTCTTAAAACTCTCAATGTGTTTGCCTCACAAATCTTTTTCTAGATCTGCCTCTTAAAACTCTCAATGTATTTGCCTCACAAATCTCTCCTTCTTAAATAATGCTAGGTTAAGGTAGTGTTTATATATTAAACTACCATAACAAAGACTAGTAAATATATTAAACTACCATAACAAAGACTAGTAAATGATTAATAAGTTTATGTGGTTCAGTTGGTAAGCTCTTTAGTTGACCTTTGGAAGGTCACACGTTCAATTCTTGGTGCCCTAAGTTTTTATTAAATATTTTTTTGTTAAATTGTGTAATGAACTAATGATCTCAAGGTCCATCTAGTTATTAAGATACAATTTATATGTAAAAAATGTTCCTCCAGGGTTTGAACCTTTGACCTCGAGGTTAGATACCACCTTCTATACCATTAAACCACTTGTGTTTAGTGTTTATTTAAATATTAGAATATAATATATCTTATCATAGGAGATATTATTTATTTTTATTTACAAAGTACATTTATTTCAAATTTAAATATTTCAGAAGAAAGTTCAAAATAAAATACTAGTTTTTAAACTAAAAAAATTATTAAAATTAGTTATTTTTCTATTTTTTGGGAGGAAAAAAAATCCGTAATAAAAAAAATGCGGTTTAAAATAAAAAATAACGTATTGGAAAAAAAATTGTGCCCCCCTTTCGATAAATTCCTGCGTCCGCCCCTGTTAGAAAATAAAATAATTAGACAAATATCTAAATAAACTGGACCAACGAGATCTCTTAATCAAAGGCTAATTTAACACCATAGAAAATAATGCCAAATCCCTCATGACATAGGAAAGTAGGCGGACCCATTAGCTTGTAACTAGTGCAACTAATTAAACTTCACGTACAACATCAACACTCCACGGAAATCGTCTCTTGCATCAGACTTACGTGCGACTCGCCCCTTCCTCTGTCACTTTTAATCACCTTTGTTTTCATCTCTAATCTTTCTTAGTTTATTTATCTCACCGTAATCAAACTTTAACATACTTTGTATGCGACATACGAGTCACATACTAACAATTCTCCACCTTGACTCGGACAGTCGCATTTAGCAAACGACTTCCAAATCACTCGACCACTATACAAGTCACTCAAGTAAACTTATATCTGCCATGTTCTAGCAAATTGAGCTCTCACACTAGAACACCATAGACTCCACCTTGAGTCTATAACCATCCAATATACCCTGGACTGGGTCTGCCGTCCAATAAGCCCTGGACTAGGCTTGCGTTCATTTAACCCTGGACCGGGCCGCTCAAGGATGCTCCACCTTAAGCTCAGCACCCCAAAGGGTCAGGGACTTCTTTTGTTTTATAAACATTCTTGCTAAATTTAAATATGTGTTTCTTACCGAACACATGCTGCTCATTAAACTCAAGGTTACTCACCTTGACACCGTTAAGAAGATCCCTCTTGCACAATTGTTGTATCCCTCTATCACCCATATGACTAAGCCGCTTATGCCAAACCTTAGTCTTCTTCTTGTGATTTACGGGTGCACAACTTGCAGAATTAGTCAGTGTTTCACCTTGTAATACATACAAGGAATTTTGTTTGACACCTTTCAGCACCAAACTAGAACCCTTCATGACAGACAAAATCTCCCATGTACTCTGGAACTCATATCCTAAATCGCTTAATAAACCAAGTGATATAAGATTCTTCCCTAAAGCTGGAACATGTCTCACATTAGTCAAAGTACACTTCTTACCCTCAACCGTCTTCACCTTGATTGACCCAATACCCACTACCTCACAAGTAGCATTGTTACCAACAACAACGCGACCCTTATTAAAGGACTCATAAGTATTAAACCAATGCTTGTGTGGACACATATGATAAGAACACCCCGAATCTAGAATCCAACGATCAATAGGACGAACAGAATCAACCACAAGTGAATAGTCCGCCTCAGAATCGTAATCCAAATTCTTACTTTGAACTACAGCCGCATTAGACTTAGCTTTCAACTTAGGACAACTAGGTCTTTTATGCCCGGGTTCTTTACATAGATAACAGATAACAGAATTATCAGCAGTATTGGTATTGGGAATATTAGCCTTAGTCTTTTTCTTCCGAACTGTAACACCCCCTCATACCAAGATACCTTACCAATGACTACCCTAGCATGAAAGGCTGTTACCATCTCGGTTTCCCGAGGTTAGTATATCAAAGTTACCAATTCCAAACAACCTTTATTAAAGTATGAAGACTTAGTGAATACATGTTTTCAAAATCAACCAAACATTAACTATGAAAGGTCTAACAACTACAGAGAAGGTAAGCAAAGTCTTTTGACGGCGGAAGCTAGACTCGAGTGGTGACTCCCCACGACTGTCCCATAGCTAAACATCTGCATTACCTGGCACAATCTGCTCACCATCCCCGAATGGATCACCGCAGGTTTTACAAAACAACAACCGGGGTCAGTTACCGTTCAATAAAGATAAGACAAGCAAACCATGTAACCGATTGATCATCCTCCATCCCGGGTCTCCCGATCTCACACAGTAACCGACTACACACCGAAGTGTGTAGCCCTGCCAGATTACCCATCGCAACAGGTAATCCTCGCCGCCAGTGGGTGACCGCAGCCCATCCCCACCTAGTCCAGCTCATCAACGAGCGACTAACAATCCTTGTCCCTTAATGTGCACATCTCCTCCCGTGACAGGTTCCACGGAGGGCGAACGAGGGTGTGAAGCCACTCCCGCAAATGACTCCACCACAATCACATATACCACAGCATCACAGCTGTCACAACACCACCACCATCACAACACAACCACATCACTAAAACACCCATCCTCCGATGATCAGCAGGTAACAACAATTATGAAACAAACACATTCTTAATCAATAACAGTACTGAGTAGGGAAACCCTACCTTTTCGCAATCCGCTACGCTGTAATCAATCATACAAATGCACAACTAGTAACACATCATCACCTACAACAACGATAATTAACAATCAACAACATATGATGACCAAAACCCTAAACCCCCAAATTAACCAAATTAGGGTTTGTTAACTTATAATAATGACAAAAGATGAACAAGGATAAGACACTTACTATGGTGATTGACACGGAATGAGATGCTAGAACCCACAATCGACGACCTTTGACTTGGAATTGATGAAGATGATTAGGGGAGAATGAACGTAGTTTATGTTTTTTTTGGGGAAAAATGATTTTAGAAACTGACGAACAATTATATATAACCTCTAATTGTTTTAACCAAAACAGCGGAAATAATACCCGTTAGGCCGGATACTCGGTCGAGTATAGTGTGTACTCGGCTGAGTATCCTCTACTCGGTCGAGTATTACTCATACTCGGCCGAGTATTCCTGGGCAGAAGCCAAACAAAATACCCAACACACTTTACTCGACCGAGTAGGCCACACTCGGTCGAGTACCAGCCTATAAAATCCGTAGTATTACAGTCTTCCCCCTTAAAAAGAACTTCGTCCCTGAAGTTCCAACTCAACCTATAAAACATGGACACCTAACACCAACTCCACTAACCACGCTTACTAGATAACATATCCTCCCGATATTGACTCTATAATATTATAGAATAACCACAATATAATGTTGCCAACCTTGTCTCACTTCCATAACACTCAATAGCACTCAATACCAAGACAATCCACAAAAGACGATCAACCATCAAAACGGAATGTTACATTCTACCACCCTTAAAAAGAACTTCGTTCTCGAAGTTTACTCACACTCCTAACATCATACTACTACGAACACCGCCATAACCTGTAATAAAATCAACCACATCACGAATCCATCATTTACTCTACACCAACACTCAAACTTCCAATTGCAACCGTATGACCATCAACTCTCTTGTCTCCTCCTACCCTCTTAAGATAAGTGTTACGCCCTCGTAACTCGCTAATACTAGGTCCTTTGCTATGCCTCCCATAAACCTCGTTACCACCGCATGTCAACGATCACCCACTATAACCTCAACACCTACAACCATTCCTATGACCAGGACTCTCTTTCTTTAACAGTTCTCATGCCTCAATTATTCGGTACTTCCATAACATATATCATAAAATCCTCAGTATAACTTCCACTCCATCTCTTCTACATTACCAGAACACGACATACTTCTATATACATATACACTCACCTCCGCAATCTTATGTCATAATCCTCAAGTGTTACACACTTACATTAGCTTCTCAAGTTCACTTCTTTTATTACCACAAAACTCACCCTTGACTTGACATGATACTAAGTCCCAAAACTTTGTACTCACTGTCCCAATAAAAGGTGCTAAACCACATGTAGTTCCAGTTCAATACCACACATGCTCCATAATCTCTTGCTACAACTATGTCCACCAATGTCTCATCTAACACAAGATCAAAAGTACTCCAACAACCTCTCACAAAGGTGTCCCATTAACAGAATATTACTACGCCATGACAACAACAGCACCATCCCCAACTCTCTCTCATAGCATACTCTATTTTCACTCATAAGCTGACACTGGTAAGAAACATCGGGAAACAACACAACGGTCTATATGCCCCGACCGACACTGACAACAAATAGCGGTAAACAAACAACGATCGATGACAACACGAAAATACTCGTATCACAACACGCATTACCGTGCCCAGTGCACAACACCACATCGATAGCCATTGCAACTCTCACAATCTCATAACTGACTCAACACAACTTCCTTGACCATAAGACTGTCTTAAAACTGCTCCACCAGCTCACGACGTAGCACATTAGACGAGATCACAAATACCAACCTTATGAATATTATCCATACCATGACTCTTGAGGCCGGAACCTCACACCATCACTTACAAATATCATACATACACATATAAGTATAACATATGACGCGGAACACACACATAACGACTCGTAACTATCACGCCACACCCTTACTCGTGAGGCCAGGACCTCACACAGAGTTTTACACACCTCATGGACCCATAATCAAATCCAACTAGCCAATGCTGACCACGTAAGTTACCACTTGACAATGAATACCTCTAATCCGGACTTAACTCAGGTGCCTTTCATAACATATCCTCTCACACACACAATTATCACCCCTCCGGCAAATGTAGCCATAACATCAGTACCCAACTTCAAGCGAACACCTCATATATCCACATCTTATACTCCCTCACAACCAAACATACTAATCACCTCCACAAAATCAACCTCATTAGAACAACTAACTCCTTAAAGTAACACCATCCTTAACCACTAGTGACAATACTATGACACCAACATCCTCCATGTGACTACTCTCTTACTATAACTTCTTAATATAACAATCCCTTTCCTCTCTTTGGTTATCATCCCAAATAACGAACATCCAATCCATCAACAAAATCTACCTCAACATTATTCCCAATTCTATCCTTTATCATATCATTACCTAACTCTCCATCAAAATCTCAGATCGTGCAAACACTCTACAAGCTTCTCATTCCATTAATACCTTGAAACTCATGGCTAACATGTCGTCTTACTCTCCTATATAACCACTATCTCACACCCTCTAGTAATGCTATTGTACATTTCCATAATTTCCTACCTTCAAGCTCCTTAACTCCGGTCAACATTCTCTCAACTTACTTCCATCCTTATTTCCCCTTTTTTCTACTCAATAATACCAATTAATAATTCATCTCCTTTCTCTTTCTACCTAACTCTTTAGTAATTTGTTTATTTTTCCATAGCTCCACAACTCAAATTCCAGTAATTCATATCGATATCTTATCTTTATTTCTTATCACTTATCTTCTCCCATCATACTATTCACTCGCACTTGTTACCATCAAGTCTACACATTAACGGTTACTCTTCAATAAGCCGTATCTCCCTGCCGTATCTCTAGTAAACCAAAAATTCATCTCATACCGTTAATTGCCCAAAGAATTACACACTAGGCTCACCTCATGATATTCCAAATTCCCAAATCAACTACTATCTACTCATCGCAGCATAACTTGACCTCACTATACACTATTCGTTTCCATCTCTCTATAGCGACCCTTTTATCACATATATCCTTAAGCAACTGAATCCTAACTGTCTCCCTCCATAAATCCTTACACATCCCAATATGCCACTATTTGTATCTCTCATCTCAATCTTTCATTCACACGTTTCTTTACACTTACATCACCCTTGCCCATATACACTTACTTTATATTACTCAACACACGATTATGTTACTCATCATATCTCACAAAACATGCTCATTACCTCAATTAGCCCATCAATATACTCTTTTCTTGTTCCACTATCTCTCACAACCACATATAACTCATGTCCTTTATATCCAACACCTATCCCTCATAAGCCAGCGTTCTCCTTATCATAGCATTTGGTAACTTACGTATCAAGACCGTCACATATATGAAATAATGCTTTAAGACCCAAAATATACATGTGTACATAGCCCACAACTCACAACAAATGTAAGAACATAGCCACCGATTAAAATTAAGGTAAAAGCATAGCCACCGACTCAAAATGGCCGCCCACAGAGGTACTCGGTCGAGTACATAGCATACTAGGTCGAGTACAGGATACTCGGTCGAGTAACTATATTACTCGGCCGAGTTTTCGACTCCAGAAGCAAACGCAATTATCACAGAGGATTACTCGGTCGAGTATTGGGAATACTCGGCCGAGTAGCCCTTACTCGGTCGAGTAATACTTTACTCGGTCGAGTACCAACACAGTTCTCAACATCGTCCAGTTTTCGTAAAACAGTCATATCTCACTCGTTACTTGGTCGTTTTGGGCGTGTGACCTATCGTTAGAATCGTAAGAAGACAAGCTATCACCTTAACTTAGAATTACAGCAATAAAATTTCTAGAACTTGACTTATGTCAGTTTTAAGACAACCCTTCCGTAATCGTTCTTTATACAAATCAAATTTTCTAAACCAAAAAAATTTGAACATGCATAAGGCAACAACAACAACTCAATACTTCAAGAAACCAGTACACAAGTAAACCCTTATCATACCCACATGAAAATTAGACACGACGTTCATGTATATAGACACCTGCCCGTAACCATATGCTACTACCAACAATCAAGCATTAACATCATCATGTTCATATGCACATGTACCACTACCATACTTCATGCTCAAGATTGTATTAAACAAGTAACATGATCACATTCTTCATGCTCAATATCAATCAGATACAAATTCACAATTCACCTTTCATATTTTACCATGTTCCAACACTTAACATGCCAACATATTCATGCTCAAAGTTAAACATCAACAATCCTCGATGCATCTTTCAACAACAATCACATTCCACTTCTTTCATCATTTCATCCAACCACGCATAAGATCCAAACTATAGGTATCAAGCTCACATGACTGAAGCATACAACAATTTTCCCCCATGTGACCGGCTTGAGATCGTAAGGGCCTTAATGCGACTTCGGGACGTCTCCCAAGTCTTTGCGGTAACTCCAAACAACTCTCCCCGGGTTCATTTTATTTAGACTCCCTAAGTTCATTCGGTTCATTAGTTTTAGGTGCCGAAATCGTCGGCTCTGATACCACTTTGTAACACCCCCTCATACCAAGATACCTTACCAAGGACTACCCTAGCATGAAAGGCTGTTACCATCTCGGTTTCCCGAGGTTAGTATATCAAAGTTACCAATTCCAAACAACCTTTATTAAAGTATAAAGACTTAGTGATTACATGTTTTCAAAATCAACCAATCAACATTAACTATGAAAGTTCTAACAACTACAGAGAAGGTAAGCAAAGTCTTTTGACGGCGGAAGCTAGACTCGAGTGGTGACTCCCCCATGACTGTCCCATAGCTAAACATCTGCATTACCTGCCACAATCTGCTCACCATCCCCGAATGGATCACCGCAGGTTTTACAAAACAACAACCGGGGTCAGTTACCGTTCAATAAAGATAAGACAAACAAACCATGTAACCGGCTGATCATCCTCCATCCCGGGTCTCCCGATCTCACATAGTAACCGACTACACACCGAAGTGTGTTGCCCTGCCAGATTACCCATCGCAACAGGTAATCCTCGCCGCCAGTGGGTGACCGCAGCCCATCCCCACCTAGTCCAGCTCATCAACGAGCGACTAACAATCCCTGTCCCTTAATGTGCACATCCCCTCCCGTGACGGGTTCCACAGAGGGCGAACGAGGGTGTGAAGCCACTCCCGCAAGTGACTCCACCACAATCAAATATACCACAGCATCACAGCTGTCACAACACCACCACCGTCACAACACAACCACATCACCAAAACACCCATCCTCCGATGATCAGCAGATAACAACAATTATGAAACAAACACAATCTTAATCAATAAAAGTACTGAGTAGGGAAACCCTACATTTTCGCAATCCGCTACGCTGCAATCAATCATACAAATGCACAACTAGTAACACATCATCATCTACAACAACGATAATCAACAATCAACAACATATGATGACCAAAACCCTAAACTCCCAAATTAACCAAATTAGGGTTTGTTAACTTATAAGAATGACAAAAGATGAACAAGGATAAGACACTTACTATGGCGATTGACACAGAATGAGATACTAGAACCCACAATCGATGACCTTTGACTTGGAATTAATGGAGATGATTAGGGGAGAATGAACGTAGTTTATGTTTTTTTTGGGGAGAAATGATTTTAGAAACTGACGAACGATTATCTATAACCTCTAATCATTTTAACCAAAACCGCGAAAATAATACCCGTCAGGCCGGATACTCGGTCGAGTATATGGTGTACTCGGCTGAGTATCCTCTACTCGGTCGAGTATTACCCATACTCGGCCGAGTATTCCTGGGCAGAAGCCAAACAAAATACCCAACACACTTTACTCGACCGAGTAGGCCATACTCGATCGAGTACCAGCCTATAAAATCCGTAGTATTACACGAACTCCACCCTTTTTAGTATTATCAACAACTAAACCTGCCCCTGATCCGTTTTCTAAGTCAACAGTTGCTTTTTGTCGCAACTCCCTAGTGCAAAGTGCTGACTTCACTTCCTCTAGGGTCAATGTTTCTTTACCAAGAACAAAAGAATCCACAAAATTCTCATACGACGCAGGTAAAGACCCCAGCAGATTTAAAGCAGCATCTTCATCCTCAATCTTAACATCTATATTACGCAGATCTAGTAATATAGTATTATATTTGTCTAGATGATCACGAAGTGACATACCTATTTGCATCTTGAAAGAGAACAGACGTTGTTTCAACAACAACTTATTGGTGAGCGACTTTGTCATGTACAAACTCTCCAATTTCAGCCATAACCCCATTGCAGTCGACTCATCGGCCCCCTCAGTTAGGACATCGTCTGACAAACTCAATAAGATCGATGAATGAGCCATCTCCTCCATTGTTAACAAGGCAGGATCTTCCGTCTCAGTCACCTTAGGTTCAACACCCGCAGCCGAAGCTTCAGTCTTCGTCACCTTTGTGGAGAAATTCGGCGTCAAGGGTTTCCAGATGCACCGCTCCTTTAGCAAAGCCCTCATCTTTATCTGCCATAGTGCAAAACTATTCCTCCCGTCGAACTTCTCAATCCTTATAGTGTCAGTTGCCATCTTCTCCTCCCTGGATTCAAAAACCTAAGCACTGGTGCCAAGTGTTGTGCGGAAGCGATACGGAGTAGATGCAAAAAATAAAAGACACAAAGATATAATGTGGTTCACTATCAATGCGATAGCTACATCCACCAGGGCGAGGGAGAATAATTCACTATGTCGGGAGAATTACAGATTACAAAAGATGAGCACAAAATTTTTCTAGATCTGCCTCTTAAAACTCTCAATGTGTTTGCCTCACAAATCTCTCCTTCTTAAATAATAGCTAGGTTAAGGTAGTATTTATATATTAAACTACCATAACAAAGACTAGTACAATTAGGAAATAAAATAATTAGACAAATATCTAAATAAACTGGACCAACGAGATCTCTTAATCAAAGGCTAATTTAACACAATAGAAAATAATGTCAAATCCCTCATGACATAGGAAAGTAGGCGGGACCTATTAGCTTGTAACTAGTGCAACTAATTAAACTTCACGTACAACATCAACACTCAACGGAAATCGTCTCTTGCATCAAACTTACGTGCGACCTTGTTGTGCGGAAGCGTGAATACCTCTTGTTGGGTCTCTGCTGCATCTGTGTCCACAACCTATAATAGTACGATATTGTCCACTTTGGGCCAAGCCCTCACGGATTTACTCTTGGGCTCCTTCCCAAAAGGCCTCGTACTATTATATTTTGTAGACACTTATAAAGATGATCTTCCATCTTTATTCTACCGATGTGGGACAAAGGTTTGCACCCTAACAATCCTCCCCTCAAACCAAGGACCATCATCTTGACTCGGACCTTGACCGACATGGAGAACTCTACTCCCACAACCTACAGCCCCAACTTCTAGACACCCGAAACATCACAAATCTTGATAACCTCCCCTTAGCCGACACACCACGCTACTACGAGTCATGTCTTGCACCACATGTCACCGCTTGGTCAAGTGAGTGCCCTCACATGCTCCTGAACTCGCATGTCATTGTGCCCTTCTTGGGAATTTTCTACACATGCATATCGAACATCCTGTGCATCCAATATACCCTGGACCGGGTCCGTCATTTCAGAAGTCTTAGAATACAAACGGTCTCTGGCATCCAACCTGGAAAGGACCCACCAGACCTGTGGCACCCAACCTGATAAGGGTCCACCTGATCAACAGTTCTAGTTCACAAATGGTCTTTGTCACACAAGACCTATGACGCCTTTTATCCATTTAACCCTGGATCGGGCCTGCTCAAGGACTCACCCCGAGCTAGGAGTTCCATGCCTTACAGTGTACGTCACCTTCAAGTCTGGGCCTACTGATGCATCCTCGTGTCTAACCCAAGTCGAACATTGGGCTCCGATACCACTTGTTGTGCTGAAGCGTGAATACCTCTTATTGGGCCTCTGCTGCATCTGTGTCCACAACCCATAATAGTACGATATTGTCCACTTTGGGCCAAGCCCTCACGGATTTACTCTTGGGCTCCTTCCCAAAAGGCCTCGTACTATTATATTTTGTAGACACTTATAAAGATGATCTTCCATCTTTATTTTACCGATGTGGGGCAAGGGTTTGCACCCTAACAGTTTGGTTGAGCACTTGAGTTATGGTCTAGCACGCTTCTCCTTGGGAAGATAACTTTTTTAATATGACCTAGAGAATAGGATAGGAAAGATGATAGGAGTATTTGAGCAAAGATCCTCTCCATTTCTCTCTCCATTTTTTGTCCATTTCTCTCACATTATAATATACTCCGTAATATTACACTTTTATTTCTATTGCATTTTTCCTTTATTTATCGATTGAAAACATGAACCGTTAGATCACCGTGAGATGAAATCTTGACCTTTGATAAGAAATGGACTCTTCATTTCTTTTGAAAAATGGAGAGAATCCTAATTAGGAGTATTTTACCCTTAGTTTTCTAGTTAGTAATTCATTATATGAGTTTATGGACAATATATATATATATATATATATATATATATATATATATATAAACTGGGTTGAAGCGCTGTGGATGCGCCACGTGTCAACCCAGCTTTAAATACAAGCATTAATTACACTGAACATTAAATATAAACATAATAAATGCTGTATAAATCTCAGCAAAATATTAATTACAGCTTAATAAATTTTATTATAAAATTACATTAAATAATTACGCTGATTTGATTCTAAATTTATTAAAAAATTATTTTGATTAAAATCCTAAAATGTAAATAATTACGTTTATTGCAAAAAATGCTTCAAATTGAGTATAATTTTCATTATATTTATTGAAATATTTTGATTTGTAGAGATGATTAAAGTGAGTGTTCCATAATATTTTATGTTTACGTAAAACGACATTTTGATAAAGTTATAAAACTTAGACCATTAAATCCTAAGAAAAATATATTTGGAGGAGTCATTGTATTTCTTAAAAACATAACTTAAAGAAAACTACTAAGAGGTAAGTTTTTATGTGGGAATGAAAAAAATTATATTGCGAGAAATTGAATATATATGAGATTTTGATTGGTTTAAATAGTGTGATAACGAGTATGTGTACGGGTATATATGTACACAGTGATCACGAATGCATTTGAATAATCAAAACAAAAGTTATGATTATTAAATAACATAGTATTGTAAAAGACATAAAAAAGTAGAAAAAAACGTTACATTTTTCTTTAATATTTTCAATTAAAATACGTACACGTCAAGTATAAATATTGATTATGACTAGATAAATATTACTTTTAGTTAAATATTTTATATGTTATATTTTAAATACCTTGAAGTTAAACTCCAAAAAATATTATTTGAGAAAGTTTAACCTATTTTATTTATATGTAAACTCTTAAACATCATTTATATGTAGTTGTTTAAAAATACAAAAGGTGCAATTTTTATAGATATGTTTGACACATAACAGATACAAAACACAATCAAAATAAACATTTGAATAAGTTGAGTTTGAACTCTATATGTTTGATACATAATATCACACGCTATACATAAAAAAAATTAAAAATTACATAAAATTTTATTCCCATTATTTTGAACAAATATTGATTGATTTGGAACCTAACGTACTGTGAAATGATATAATTTGAGAACTTAATGTTGATTGTTGCATTATTCGAATAAATTTTATTTTAATTAATATGATATTTTATTAGTCACAAAATAATTTATAAAACGTTAATCAACATAATAAATTATCACTTATTAGTTTTAATTAAAATTTTATGTATTTTATTTTAAAATATTGAAAATAAACCTAAAAAAATTAAATTTGAGAAAGATTAATTTATTTTTATTTATAAGTAAAAATATTAAAGATCATATATAAATTATGTTATTTTTCTTCAATTATAATAATTAAATTTTAAAACAGGCCGCGCAAAGCGCGGGATACTACCTAGTTTTATGTAATTTATGAAAGAGCTTCAAAATTGGTTTTCTTGAATCTCATTGTGTCACATCGGCTGATTTTGGGTGTTCTTTTATATATATATAATGATGATTGTGCCGTAAAAAATTTGTGTATGAATGAATATTATTTAGTACACTATTTTCAATTTCTTAGGAGAGGTGAGAATCGTCTCAGCCAAGGATGCAACTCGTATTTATGTTAATTGCATCCTTGAAAAAGGTGCTATGACAAAGTATTTTTGATGAATCAATCCCGTCATCAAATCAATACTCATATATGGAGTATAGGTACGCACGACCAGAAAAAAGAATTTGCACCATCAAGGAAATTAACAAAACCGGCGACAAAACTACAATCATGTCAAATTATTAACAAAGTTCTACTTATAAAAATTACCAAACATCATATGACTATCTCTGCAGCCTAGTGTTTACAACTTACAAGACAGTGTGTGGCTACTGTTGTTGGACTTGACACGAGCTTTAAATGATATTATATGTCATGCAAGTTTTGTGAAGGAAAGGCATCATTATTAGGTGATGATAAGTGTTCAAAAGCTAATTGTTCAGTTTTTAACTAACCTATGAGGACCGACAATGTCATTCCCAGATTAGTATAAATATACCAACTCAATCTATTTAGCAAAACGTTTACAAGTGACTAACTAATTCATTTGAACTGGCAGATTTCAGGTCAGATACTGCATAGCTGATGATGAAGAGTATTGTACAAAGATTGACAATGATGAAGATCATCATGCAAAAATGATACTACTAGAAAGTCAAATTGAAGCACATTGTTGCACAACCGCAGGGGACTGTTTGGCTAAAATGAGAGAGGCATGTTTTCTTTATAAACTACCAACAAACTTTTGGTTAAACGGTCAATAATAAATGGTAGATTAGTAATGTACGTAATTTTTTTCGTGTTATTACAGAAGAAGAACCACATGAAAGCCATTCCATAAGAGCTTACAACTTTAATTGGAAAAAAGTTTGTGTGCACAATTGAAGTGACGTACAAGGAGAATATGAAAAGACAACCGAAAATTTACATGGGATTAAACATTACGGATGATGAAGATGCATTATTATTGAGGAAGGAGCAATATCTACAAGAAAGGGTTAAAGTGGGCAGTACATATTAGCACCTAGCGGACAATCCTCTTTATTAAACAAACAACCACAATGCTGAGTTGTCAGCCTGTAGTTGAAAGTTCAATTTTTTATTTTTTTTTAATATAGGCCCCACCATGTTTCCTGCACAATTTATTTTACAAAGTTACTTACTCATGTTCCTATAATCGATTTAAGATACTTTGATAATTACATAAAAATAAAAATTAACAAAACCACAAATAAAAAAATTTAGGTGACTAAATATTTACAACTCCGCTACTAATATAGGAGACTGAAAAAGTTTAAGAAAATCAATAATAGGTATATATACAATTTCTTGCAGTCAACTTTTGGCATGGATTTTGAGATTTGATGTCATATAATTTTTATGATAAAAATGTCTTTGAAATCAAGGAAACATATAGATATACGAACTACAAAGTATATTTTAAAAAAGTACAAGAAAAAGATATATTAACATAATAACTAGGAAAATTTGACAAGAATAATCCGACCTTTTAACTCTCTTCCGAAAACAGTCCCACCTTTCATTAATCCCATAATAATCCCACCATTATATACTATCTTCTTTAAATAAGCCTTGTGACTGGTTACTTGATTAACCCGTTTTTATATTTTTTATTTACTTTTCTCCCTAATTCAATCATGCTCCATCACCTTCACCCTCATACTCCCGTAACATTCACCTGTAAGTTGTCATCATTTTTTTTCCTTTTTCTGATTTCAACTCCCCCATCACCATTACCGCTATCCCTTTGTAGTCCCTCCAGCATCCCCAATTCACCACCGTCATTTATCCGTCTTTTAACTCTTATTCTCGATCTCTCTCCTTCTCATCTCTCTTTCATGCAAAATATTAAAAAAGTAATTATTTTTCACAATTTTTAATTGAAAGAGAATATTTACAATTAGAAGAAAAGATGACTAAATTGAAGAGGGAGTAATGAAGAAGGGCTATTATCAATTCATATTCGAAATAGAGATTATTGGCGGTTGTTATGGTTATTGGCGGCTTTGAAGGAGAAATTATTCAACAAGCGATGATTTACATTGGGACTGAATCGATATTATAGTCAAGAACAACTTAGAATGTTTCTTGCTTCTAGTTAAGGTTTATGATGGTATTAGAAAAACTAAAATGGAGATTATGCACTTATATTATGTTATTGTTGATGATTGTATTGGTGCTACTACAAACGATTTCTATGTTATTGGTGATAGTAGTATTAGTATAATACTAGAGAAACTAAGTTGGAGATTATTTTTTTGTCTTCTCGAGTTCGAGTCTACGCCGGCCTTAATCGGATCTGGGCATAGAGATTTGATGGTGATGATGGAGGTGTGAAAATGGTGGGTTAGTTGAGGTGGAGGGTGATTACACAGGGTAAAGTGAGTGACTAATATGTACTTGACTTGGTATTGTAGGTAACATTTTCATATGGCTCGTTTTAAGAAGACAAGATATAAAGGTTGGACTATTTTGAGATTAATGATAGGTGGGATTATTATAGGAAGACGAGTGAAAGGTGGGATTATTCCCGTCAATTCTTCCTAATAACTATTAATTTTGGATAAATAAAATAAATAGTACTTATTCACTGAGAAAAAAAGATATAGATATATTTTTCTAAATATGATCATGGATGACTTTAATTTAAAAGTCTCTATTCAAGAGATTAGTAAAATCTTCACATAAAAAAATTTTGAAAAAAAAGTAAATAAAAGAAATGTGTTAAACTGGAATAAAAAAATTCAGAATAGATTAATTAACATATCATAATTATAATTATTAAAATTAAAAATAAAGGCAAATAATTTCGTTGAAAAATAACTGGAGAAAAAAAAAAGTTAAAGCGAATATTCAAACATACAATACTCCATATAACAATTGGACATACCGATCATCAATCTACCCTTTATTCACATATATAATAGTTTTTAGTTGGAGATGTGTTTATATGGGGTAAGATTTACATGACATTTGGGCAATTACAATGAGTCAAATTGTCAATGATAGACAAAGTAAGAGAAGAAGGCGAGGGAGAAAAGCTACGTAGATATATTTATATAGAGTGAGTTTAGCGTTTTTAGTAATGGGTATATGCGCTAAATTACTAGATTAAATTGTTAGATACCTATGTCCACTTTAGATGATTTTGTATGTGGGCTTATTTTTGCAAAGAAGTGACATAGCCCAACCTAAACAAGTAGACCTGCCAAACGGGTCGGGTCTTGGGTCCGGTCAAAAACGGGTCAAGTTATATGGGTCTCGACTCAGGTTAAGGTTATGACGTCTTTTATTTTATCATTTTTCAGCAAAAAAAACATACTTTCCTACTTAAAATTAAATCATATTTAATATTAATAGTATGATTATGTTTATTATTTATCGTAGTTATATTAAGTCATTTATAGATATAATATTATTTTATTATTTAATGATATAAAAGCTATATAAAATAGATTTTTAAATTAATTTTTTAATTAAAAATATAGAAGTAATTACTTTTATATTTATTATTTCAAATATAATATAAAAATAATAATATTGTAATAATATTTTGATTTATTTTGAACCATCATATCGGGTCGGATTTGGACCCTAAAATAACAAGTCATTTCGGATTCGGGTAATTTCGGGCCGCGTGTCAAGATTTACGGGTCTTTAGCCATAAAAAAACCGGGTCGGGTTTACGGGTCGCGTCATATTTGGACAGGTCCATACACAACTGATAAATAGTATATCGGGCCATGTTTGGATTATTGTATATAATCCGAATGCATATTTTTTGAGTATTTTGACGTTTGTATTATGTAGTATATATTTTTATATAACAATTTATATAACATGCTTAATGTATCTAATATGATATGATTTTCTAATATGCATAAAATAAATCAATATGGATTATAGGTGTTCCCGAGTCGAGATAGTTCAATTTTGGGTCGGGCTAAGACATATAAAGTAGCCCATATATCTGGGTCAGGCCCGGCCGAGCCAATTACATAGGCTTATCTGGTAGACCCAAATATGTTCTGAAGTGGGCTAGGGCAAGCTTACGAGTGATGACAGTCTCTGGGCCTGAAGCAACCATGATAATTAAAACTACAAAATTTTACCTTAAAATGCATAGTCCCATCTAAAACAACAATTATTTGACTGTATTTATCTATGTCTCCATTAGCTATGATAAGTACGCATTGTGTTTTGGGGCACAGGTTATTTATCCATGTCAGTCATATACATACTAAAAATCGAAAATCGTAAATACGACTTTAATCAAAACTCAATGATTATTCTTTGAAAATAACAATACTTGAAATTGCAATCCTGTGCAATTTGCACGGGTTTAAAACTAGTTAAGTAGGAAACAAAAACCGCAAGTAGAAGTACCACATATTAGCATTTAATTTCTACCTTTGTTTAAGATTATTTTTGTCGATTTTAACTTTCAGCTTTTCTTTGTTGTATTGTTCTTTTTTGGATTATCTTTCATTATGGAAGCTCTGAAGACAACTTACTAAAGATCTAATTTAAACCTTTTTTTTAAATGTCACAACAATTGACTAAGAATAAAATATTATAATCATTAATTATCAGGGGCGGACGCAGGAATTTATCAAAAGGGGACACAAAAAAAATTTCGATACAGTATCTTTCATTTTAAGCCGCATTTTTTTAGTTTGGATTTTTTCCCTCCGAAAAAAATAGACAAATAATTGATTTTTATAATTTTTTTAATTAAAAGTTACTTTGTAATATTTTGTTTAAAATTTTCTTCTAAAATATTTAAATTTAAAATAAATGTATTTTGTAGTTAATGATGAATAATATCTCCTATGATTAGATATACTATATACTTTACTCCCTCCTATTCACTAAGTTCTTCCACATTAGTTTTTGCGTAGAATTTAGTGCTAGAATGATATGTGGATGTAAATGAAAGTATGTGAGAGAATGTAGGGTCATAATTTATTATAACCACAAATAATAGACAAATAAGGAAAGTGGAAGATATTTGTGAATTTGCCGTTTCAGGAAATGTGAAAAATCTTAGAGAATAGAAGGGAGTAGTACTTACCTAAACACTAATCACAAGTGGTTCAATGGTTGAGAAGTTAGTGTATTACCTTAATATCAAAGGTTCAAATCTTGGTACAAACAATTCATAAATTGTTGTATAAGGCGGTCTTATACCATAAGACCAATTAAAGCCCAATCCACATTACTTGACGTCCAAAGTCTCTACCCGGGCTATCACTATACTGTTGTCAGCCAAAAAAAAAAAATAAACCTCCAAGTCCTTTTTCTCTCACACGATCTATTCTACTATTCTACTATTCACATATCTCATATATTTTATTTCTTCATTTACTTCATTTACCTCTGTCGCTCAACGATGAACGCAATTTGCAGGCAATAAACTCTCACAAATATCATCTCAAGGCATGAATTCTTAGCTTAAAAGACTAAGTTTTCAAGATAAAACTAAAAGTTGTAAAGCTAAAAATCATAATTAACAAAAATAAGTAACTTTTTGAGCTTAAAATGAAAAGGAAGAACAATTTAAAACACATGAGTTCATCATACTTATGCAAGGTTTCCAAGTTAAAATAGTGAGTATTCAAGTTACAATTTTTAAATGTTAAATAAGCCCATGAATAAGTTCAATGAAACCTCATAACTTTCAATTTAAAAAGTAAAGTTCTCAATATAAAAATTTAAAATCTGAATTTTTCAAGATAAAACTCTTATCCTGCTTTGTGGTAATCGGTGTCGACCATGACAATGGAGCCTCTTCTTCTTCTAATCTAGTTGCTTGGTAAAAGAAAAGAAAGACCCTAACAAAGGTGACAAAATGATAATGGCATGGTGACGACATGGGTAGTACGAGCGGTGGGTGAGGCGGCAGTGGGAGAAGCGGTGGTATGAGAAGGTGCGGTGGATGAGGCGATTATGGGAGAGGTGATCGGTGGTAACAGTTTACAATACTTTTATGCTTTAGATTTGGCATATGGATTGTCGTATTGTCAAGCCTTTCTATTTTGATTTTAATTCTTGTTGAGTGTACTAGTTTGTAAGCCCGTGCGTTGCACGGGGCTATCTGTAGGGTCTCTTATAATAATAAATACGTTGGATGATAAAATATAATACAACTATGCTCATTTAGTATTGAGTCAAACACATTTGGTTTTAATTAATACATAACGTTTAATTAACACAAAACTGTATTATCGTATTCACGATGTAGCTCCACAACCCAAGAGCATGCTAACCACGAGTCTATAAGTTACCACATAAAATTGTTTGTGGTTTTCGTGAAACAAACGACTATAACAACTGTCTAATAGTTATCATACTATAGTGGAGATCTAGTTATATCCCTTATTAAGAACAATTGTTCCGCCTAATTTGGTAAATTATTAAAAACTTCCTTGTAAACAATATTTCTCGTGTGCCCCTTGTACACTTGTTCTCTATCATCAATATAGAACCGCAATCCCTCTGGCGACGTTGTTCTTGACGCAGCCACGTAAAGTTGGCCGTGACTGAAAACCGGCTTTGGCAGATAAACTCCGACATGGTTTAGTGATTGCCCTTGACTTTTGTTGATTGTCATGGCATAACATGGTCGCAACGGATATTGTCTTCTCTTTAGCACGAAAGGGATCTTTGTGTCCGACGACGTCATCACTATCCGTGGTATCATAACCTTGTGACCTACTTTTGAGCCTGTAATTATTTTCCCTTCTACTATGAACTGTCCTAGGCGAGAGATAATAAGTCTTGTTCCATTACATAACCCTCGCACAGGACTAATGTTTCTTAGCAACATAACCGGCATTCCGACTTTAAGCTTTAACTCATGATGGGGCACGCCTTGCAGTACAAGACTGTTTAAATACTCAGTCGGGTACGATGTGAAGTGATCCTCGCATTCGGTAGATGAAGAACAAATTTCATCACAACTCCTGTATGTTACCTCATCTCCTGGAAGAAGGCCAGCCATGTAATTATTTATAAAGTCCGCCGTCTCATTCAAGGGTGTAAGTATAGCTCTCTCTCTGAGGTAGTTTTCATCGTTATGTTTGAAATCGAAGTCAGGATACATCTCAGCCACTACCTTCTTCAGTTCCAGTTCCCCTAGGCTGCCGATATACTGCTCTGGTATCTTAATCCATGTTGCCTCTTCCTCGTTATCTTCTGCACTGGCTTCGAGATTGCCTCTACCCATAGCCAATAGCCATTCATTAAACAACCTATGCCTCTGCTGTTTTTGCTCACTCCCCTCCCCCTCTATTACCCGCATGCTTTTTCTTAGTGTGTAAACCTTGCACTCAGTCCACAGACTTGTTCTACTGATCGAGGCTTGCACAACATCCTGTCGTGACCCTTTCGGTATTATCGGAAGAACCTGTCGGAAATCGCCTCCGAGTAGTACAACTTTCCCTCCAAAAATCTTCCACTTCGCTTCCGGGTTCTGAAACGCCATCACATCCCTAAGAGTCCTGTCTAGTGCTTCAAATGCAAACATGTTGTCCATAGGAGCCTCGTCCCATATAATTAATGATGCCATTCGTATGAGTTCAGCAAGCTGGCTCTTCTGCGAGATGTTACATGTTGAATTTTCAAATAAGTCTATTGGTATTTCAAATCTACTGTGTGTAGTCCTCCCTCCTGGCAAAAGCAGCGCTGCAATACCTGAGATTCGAAGTTGCCAAACACGGATTCAAATATTTTACTTAACTGGTGTTATTTTTTTTATGTTTATTGTTATAGCCTTCAGTACGTAAAATTGATCCGAAAGCTATAGGAGCAGATATGGATTTAACAGGGAGAATATTATATATACCTGATGACGCCACGTTTAACACGATCTTGTTACCTGCGCGCAGCCTGGCTGAGATTGTACTATATAAGAACGTCTTCCCTGTCCCTCAGTGTCCATAAAGAAACATTAAACCCCCGTTATCGCTACTGACTGCTTCTATGACGTCTTCATATACATGTAACTGTTCCGTGTTCAGCTGCCCTACCTTCTCTGACCATTCCTTCTCCAGCTGCTCATGGTCATATAACCTTTCTTCCCTTATTAGCTTATTCTCCATTCCCATCAAGTCTTCGAAGCTTGGAAGTGGCATCTCCCTAATGTCCTTTAAGGTCTTGCCATATCTCATAAGCACTTTATCGATCTCAATTAATGTATATGACCGCTTGACATCTTCTTGGAGGATAAGTGTTGGGTGGTTGAAAGCCTTCCTCTTTTTTCTTTCTATATCCTCTGAGAGCATGCTACATGCTCTCCCAGAAAGTCTTAATATCTGTTACTTCACAAAAGAGGAGTATTGTAACAAACAGCTCCCTGAGCTGATATGGCATAGCCCACCTATTTGCTTCGCTCATAGCCTCGTGTCACTCTTTGTCATCACTTAAAAGTCCATAGGCAAAGCAGGCCCCCTTATATGATGGATATAACCGATTTTCTATAGTCCTTAGATCTTCAAACGATCTCGGTCCCTTGACGACGTTCAGCAGCAGACGCAGGTAATACCTCTCTCCTGCCGTCGGGTGAACGTAGGCTATCCTACCGACGCTCCTCCCCTTCGAGCGCTTTATCCAACCGTCCTTCCATACGTACTCTGAAGGAAACTGAGCATAAGTTAGCTTCCTTGCCTCTGGATCCTTTTCATTTGCGGCGAACCAACCCGTCAACTTTGTGTGGCAACTATTAGCGCGGTTTATAACACCCTGTAAATTGGAGGTGTCTGTAATACTCCGTATTTATAAGTCTTTAGGTACTCTATCGAGTAGCCCTTACTCTGTCGAGTATGGGCAAGTTGCGGAATAAAATAGTTTCTGACCTGTTGGGTACTCGATCGAGTAGTCCGGGGCACTCGATCGAGTAGGGGGTACTCGATCGAGTGCCTTGGGTACTCGATCGAGTGTCCTATTTTTACGGGGTGTTTTCTCGGGTTTTGTTAATTACGCGATTAAGGTATTTAAACATATTCGTCATTGTTTTAAATCACTTTTTACAAAACCTAAAAACTGTTTAAGAGAGAAAGCAACTAGTTCTTCTTCCTAATCGCGTTCTTGACAATTCCGGAGTTCGGACGGTCGGTTCGTATCGTAGTTCGTGTCGTTGGATTCCTTGCGTCGAGGGTAAGCTTTTAATATAATTTCTATAATGTTTTGTTAAGATTGATGAAACCCTAATTTAGGAATTGGGGGTTTTTATGAGTAGTATTTGAATGGTAGCATCTATGTGTTGTATGATAGGAGGAGAATTCGTAGAGGAGCCGTTTTGATACGATTGTAGATACCGTCTGCGTGTTGTGCTTTCCAGGTAGGATTTCCTACTCAGTATTAGTCCCATAATGGGATATTGGTGATGTGCTGTAGTTAGTTGTTTGATATGATGATTGTGATTGTGATTGTGATTGTGGTTGTGTTTGTTGATGGTTCTCGAGATGCGTTCTCGGTTGAGTGGGGTCACTTGCGGGAGTGATCTCACGCCCTAGTTTCGCCCTTCGTGGAACCCGCCACGAAAGGGGATGTGCACATTAATGGACCGGGTTATCGCTCGTATGATGAGCGGGGCTTAGGTGGGAACAGTGCGGTCCCCCATCGGGCGAGTCCGTGGACGATCGATATTGAGATGATGGGAATTGGTTGGTGGTGTGTGTGTGTGTGTGACGGTTCATTTGTCTGTTTATCTTATTGTTGATGTATATTGAGTTGTGTAATTAATCGACCCGTTTAAATGTTTTAAAAACGTGGTGATCCATTCGGGGTGGTGAGCGATTGCTTAGCGGTATATCTTGGATACGCGTGGGATCTAGTGGGGATGGAGTCATCACATATCGAGTCTTAGTCTTCCATTGTGTTTTGTTAGGACAGTTCCTTTCGGTTGGTTTATAGTTTGAAAACAATATTGTATTTTGCTTACAATTGGTTTTGTAATGTAATCACTTAAACTTATTTAATAAAGTATGTTTCTTCATTGTCTTATGATTATCATGCCTCGGGTAACCGAGATGGTGGCATCCTTATACCTGAGTGGTCCTGGTAAGGCACTTGGAGTATGGGGGTGTTACAAATGGTATCAGAGCGACGATCCTAAAACCTGTAACCAATGAACTTAATGAACATAGGGAGTCAATTAAAATGAACCCGGGTAAAGGTTGTAGGAGCTAATGCAAAGACTTGGGAGACGTCCTAAAGTCGCGAACTCGCCCTACAATTTTGAACCGGTCACCATGGGATAAGTGTCGGGATCGTTATGTGCATATTGTGTCTTTGTGTGTATCTATGTAGTAGTATGTTGCATGAATTGATGATGATGACGTGAATTATATGTTGGTGGATTGTAAAGCATGAAAGTATAATGATTGATACATGTAATTTGGCATGTTATAGTTATGTAAGGGAAAAGTGTTTTGTCTATATATATATATATATAAAGCGATGTGTAAGTCTACATGTTGTTGTTGTCGTCTTGAGTAAAAGTACGAAAGGTTGGGAGTGTGAATTGAACATGTCTTTGAGTGAATATGTTGAACGAATATGGTGGATAAATATGTGGTATGATGGATGAATTAGTGGAAAAGATGAATCATCGTGGTGGTAACATGTGAATAGGGGACTTGATGTCATGTATTTGTGATTTTGTTTACGAAAAGTAATAGAATAAAAACATGTGGGTAAGTCATAATTGGCAAGTTAGATAAGTTATGTGCATGATGAATGTTGTTGTTTGGCTTTTGAAAATAGTAACATATGATTATGAATACTGGTTTTATGAGTTTTGGACTGGTTTTGCTTGCTTGGTTGTTGTTTAAGTTGTTTGGAAGTAAAATCAAGTAGTTGTGTTTTTCGATTATAAAGAGGTTGTCTTTAAACTGTTATAACTTGAGATTCATAAATGATTTTGATGTGATTCCAATTGGAGGTGATAGCTTGTCCTTTTACGATTCTAACGATAGGTCACACGCCCAAAACGACCAAGAAATGAGTGAGTTATGACTGTTTTACGAAAATTGGACAGTGCTGAGAATTGGGGTACTCGATCGAGTATCCTCGGTACTCGATCAAGTAAGGGGGCACTCGATCGAGTACGTTAGTTACTCGATCTAGTAGCCCTGGTGATTTGTTTTACGTGCTTCTGATCTTGACCTACTCGATCGAGTAAGTCCCTTACTCGATCGAGTGGCCTGTACTCGATCTAGTGACCCTTGTTTTGGGTCATATGCTTATCTTTTGACTTCGTTGCATACTATGTTTAATTCAAAGTTATTATTTTGCTTCTTTATGCATTGTTTTACATGTATGTTGGTCTTGACGCGTAAGTTACCCAATCTTGTGGTGTAGTGAGTGACACCTGTGGTGAGTATGAGTTCGGTGGGAGGACATGAGTTATACGTGGTTGTAATAGATAGTGGAAAAAGAAAAGGAAGATTGTTATGGCTTAATTGAGACATAGAGCATGTTTTCTGAGATGAAATGAGATGAGTGATATGAGTGTGTGTTGAGTAACGTAAAAGTAAGTGAATGTGGGCAATGGATGATGTGAGTCTAAGGAACGTGAGAACGAAAGGATTGAGAGTAAGGATATGGATAGTGACAACTTGAGATGTGTAAAGAATTATGGAGGGAGGTAGTTAAGAGCCGTGTGGGTTAAGAATATACATAATGAAAGTTCGTTTTAAAGGGGTTGAGAAGAGTGGTATATAGTGAACTTTGTGGAGTCATGTCGCGGGGTGGAGATTTGGCTTTTTAAGAGAGGAAACTACTGTGTGATTTCCTTGGGCAATTAATGGTACAAAAGGAATTCTGATTTCTAGAGAGGTACAAAGGAGATGCAATTGTTAGAACAGTGAACGTTGATTTTATGGATAAACTAGAGGCAAGAGTGATTAATGGCATAATAAAATAATATTTATGGTAAGAAAGAGTGAGATGATATCGATATGAAATAATGGGGTTTGAGTTTTGGAGCAATGAAAAGGTAATCGGAGCACTAAAGAGTTAGATAGAAGTAATAAGGAGCTGAGCTATTAATGGTATTTTTGAGTATAACGAGAAAAGAAGGATAAAAGTAAGTTGAGAAAAAGTTCACCGGAGTTATGTGACATAAAGTAAGGAATCGTCGAGATGTATGATACTATCAAGGGTAAGTAAGTTAATAGTTATACAGAAGTTTCGGGACAACATGATTAATCATGAGTTTCGAGGAATTAAGGGAGTACGAAGTTGGTGGAGTATTTGCACGATACGAGATTTTTGGTGGAGAATTAGATGATGATACAATTAAGGATAGTATTGGGAAGAATGTTGAGGTAATTTTGTTAATGGATTGGATGTTCGTTATTTGGGATGTCAACCAAAGATAGGAAACAAATCGTGATGTTTAGAGATGAGTGTAAGAGGTTTGATGCCCTGACAAATGTAGTGTTATGGTTTGTGACTAGTGGTTAAGGGTAATGGTATATTAGAAAGGTAACAATTCTAAAGAGGTTGATTTTGCGAGACCAGTTGATAAGTACGATTATGAAAGAGTATAAGATGTGGTTATATGAGGCGGTTGTTAGTAGTTGAGTATTAATGGTGTGGCTACATTTGGCAGAGGGTGATGGATATGCGAAAGGGAGAATATGTTATGAGGTGTATACGAGTTAAGCTCGGGCGATCGGTAACCTATGTTGAGTGGTAACTTACGTGATCAGGATTGACTAGTTGGTTGTGATTACGGGTCTATGATATGTGTAAATGTTTGGGTGAGGTTCTGACCTCACAAGAAGTGGTATGGTGTGATAATTATAAAGTTGTTTTATGAATGTTCTGTAATATATATGTTGGACACGGTAATTTAATTGAATGATATACAAAACGGTAATAATTTGATTAATTGACATGGCTAGTTATAATTTTATGTGTATTAATAACACATGTGTATTCCGTGAAATGGTAGAGATGATGCTCATGAGATGCTTATCTGTGTATCCATATAATATGTTGCGTGGTGACTTAATAAAGTAGATTTGAGTAAGTTTTTCTTGTCTGAGAAGTTATGCTGAGTCAGTGTTTATGGGATTGTGTGTGTTGTGATGTCTATCGATGTGGTTGTGGTGCCTCGGGTGGTGATCCGGGCACGATATTTAGTGTTGTGATGCGGGTATTTTCGCACTACGGTGTGCCTGTTGGTGGCGGTGTTGTGATGCCGTCACCGGTTGTGGTGGAGTCGGCGGGATGATTATGATACGAGTTTTCGAAAGTGCATACCAGTTATACATAGATTGTTGTTTTGTTTCTTTTTGTTCTTTGTGAGTTTTGGTTGAACATATAGACAGTTGTCTTGCTTATTGATGTTTTCTTTACCAGGTTAAGTTAAGAATGAGGTAGAGTATGATATGCAATAGAGTTGAATATGTTTTCGTTGTTGTCATGGTATAGTGATGTTCTATTGATGGGATACGGTTGTGAGAGGTTGTTACAGTAATTTTGATCTTGTTCTAGATAAGGCTTTAGTAGACATGGTAATGGAAAATGATTCGTGGAACATGTGTTGTAATGATCCGAAGGCGGCAGGGAGTTCATAATCTTTTGTTGGGACAGTGAGTGTAGGGTGTTGGGGGAATTAGTGTCATATTAAGTTATGTATGAGTTTTGCGATAATGAAGGAAAGAACTTGAGGGTCTGGAATGAGTGCACGTAACAAGTGTGGATCGTGAGTTATGCTTTTGATGACGGGAGTTTCATATAGTTTATATAGAGAGGTATGTCATGTTGCGGTAATGTGGAAAAGTTGAAGTTTTGGGTTAAGATAAAGATTTTGAGGTATAGGTTAGGTGGTGTGACGAGTGAATTGAAGTATGAGAATTGTTTAAGTAAGAGAGCCTTGGATACATGCATGGCGAGTGTTTAGAGTATAGGTGATTATCTATGACATGTGATGATGATGAGAATAATGAGAAGATATAACTAAGGATATAGTATTAGTAGGTTACGAGGACGTAACATTTATCTTAAGAGGAGTAGGATGCGATAAAAGAGATTTTGATGGTTGTTCATATGGTAGTATATTTGGAAGTAGAATGTTGGTGTAGCATAAGATATTGATTTGTATATGTTGTGGTTGATAGTGTTAAAAGGTCACGGACGTGCTTGTAGTAGTTTGATGTTAGGAATGCGAGAATACCTCGGTAGTGTTGTGATTGGATGATGAGATTATGAGCGTGAGTAAACTTCGAGGACGAAGTTCCTTTTAAGGGTGGTAGAATGTAACATTCCGTTTGATGTCTATGAGTGTCTTGATTTTGGATTTGATAGTGGATGATATTATGGAGCTAGCAGCGTTAGAGGACGGTAGTTGGTTATGTATGGAGTTAGTGTCGTGAGAGATATACATGTGGTGGATACGATATCGTGAGTCATGTTAGGGAAGTAAACATAGTTGGTGGAGTGGGTGTTAAAAGTTCATGTTTTCTGTTTGATCGAGTTCTTGAGTTCTTAGTTATGTTGTTGTGTCTTGGTCGAGTTAGTATGGTTGTTTTTATGTATGGGTTGAACTTCGGGGACGAAGTTCTTTTTAAGGAGGGAAGACTGTAATACTCCGTATTTATAAGTCTTTAGGTACTCTATCGAGTAGCCCTTACTCTGTCGAGTATGGGCAAGTTGCGGAATAAAATAGTTTCGACTGTTGGGTACTCGATCGAGTAGCTGGGGCACTCGATCGAGTAGGGGGTACTCGATCGAGTGCCTTGGGTACTCGATCGAGTGTCCTTTTTTACTGGGGGAGTTTTCTCGGGTTTTGTTAATTACGCGATTAAGGTATTTAAACATATTCGTCATTGTTTTAAATCACTTTTTACAAAACCTAAAACCTGTTTAAGAGAGAAAGCAACTAGTTCTTCTTCCTAATCGCGTTCTTGACAATTCCGGAGTTCGGACGGTCGGTTCGTATCGTAGTTCGTGTCGTTGGATTCCTTGCGTCGAGGGTAAGCTTTTAATATAATTTCTATAATGTTTTGTTAAGATTGATGAAACCCTAATTTAGGAATTGGGGGTTTTTATGAGTAGTATTTGAATGGTAGCATCTATGTGTTGTATGATAGGAGGAGAATTCGTAGAGGAGCCGTTTTGATACAAATTGTAGATACCGTCTGCGTGTTGTGCTTTCCGGAAGGATTTCCTACTCGGTATTAGTCCCATAATGGGATATTGGTGATGTCTTTGTAGTTAGTTGTTTGATATGATGATTGTGATTGTGATTGTGATTGTGGTTGTGTTTGTTGATGGTTCTCGAGATGCGTTCTCGGTTGAGTGGGGTCACTTGCGGGAGTGATCTCACGCCCTAGTTTCGCCCTTCGTGGAACCCGCCACGAAAGGGATGTGCACATTAATGGGACGGGGTTATCGCTCGTATGATGAGCGGGGCTTAGGTGGGAACGGGCTGCGGTCCCCCATCGCGGGCTGGTGGTCCGGTGGACGGTCGATATTGAGATGATGGGAATTGGTTGGTGGTGTGTGTGTGTGTGTGTGTGTGACAGTTCAATTTGTCTGTTTATCTTATTGTTGATGTATATTGAGTTGTGTGATTAGTCGACCCCGTTTAAATGTTTTAAAAATGTGGTGATCCATTCGGGGTGGTGAGCGATTGCTTGCGGGTATATCTTGGATACGCGTGGGATCTAGCTGGGGATGGAGTCATCACATATCAGAGTCTTAGTCTTCCGCTGTGTTTGTTAGGACAGTTCCTTTCAGTTGGTTTATAGTTTGAGAACAGTTGTATTTTGCTTACAGTTGGTTTTGTAATGTAATCACTTAAACTTATTTAATAAAGTATGTTTCTTCATTGTCTTATGATTATCATGCCTCGGGTAACCGAGATGGTGGCATCCTTATACCTGAGTGGTCCTGGTAAGGCACTTGGAGTATGGGGATGTTACAGTGTCACTCAAGACAACAAACTGTTCACCTGGTAAATGAACCGGTAGTCGTATGACTGAGGGATTCCGCTGATGAATATCGAACCCGAAAATCCTTCAAGATGCCTCACATGCTGATAAATACCGACAGTCTAGGTAGGCCCTGATCTCATCCTCCTTTTCACTTTTCAGTAGTACAGTTGCTTTATCCGGCCCTTTTAAGATATATTTGAAGAGATATTTTATCGCTCGTGCCGTGTTACACCACTCGACGTTGATATGTGCATTGAACATCATGAGCAACCCCGGATTATAAGGCACTATATGTCTATTATCCATCGTATATACCCCTTTCTTGATGTACCTGTGTTATTAAAGTTAATATTGTAACTGAAGTTGTGGTTTATTTACCTATTGTTATAAGTGATTAAAATATAAGGTACAATTAATTATTGTCACACAATTCGAGATTATTAAACCATAAAGTAAAGTGGTTCACAGGGGACGGGCTACATCAGCCCTGTATAAGCAGGTGTCTTACCGGCGGTTTAGTACCTTTAAAACATAACTGGTGCTGGTAATGTCTACGACATTTATATCAATGGTTATCCTTGCTGTCATTTCCTCTGTTTTTTGTATGGGAAGCATTATAGCTACAAACAATACCTTTTATCCTCTCTACGGCGATACACGGGATATCCATTATGGTCAATTGTCGTTTGCTCACAGGACTTCTTCGGATACTTTTTGCTACATGTGTTGTTTATCATGCAAGAGCAGCTGGGATTATCTTCACCACACGGACCATGAACCATGAACTGAGAGACAATATTGTATAATTCGGGTTCTTCCTCCTGGTTGGGTATCTCTGCTTTAATAATGTTGTCAATATATTCTGGAGATACTTGCGAACCATCCTTCTTCAACCATAAAAGTATATGGGCATGGGGCAGCCCTCTTTTCTGGAACTCAATTGTGTATATGTCTGCCACGGTCGTGTTATCAATTAAGGTTATTAAAAGTCATTATAAACTATCTATTACGTAATTAAACTTAAAATCTATGAATATCCCTGACCCCGTAAGTACAATAATGAAACATGTGAAGGAAAGATACCTGCAACAACGTCGCCAAAGTAACGATCCTTCTTCAAGCAATCCATCAACTGTATAAGCTTTAGCTTGAAAACTCTCGTCATAATGTCTGGTCTATCCTCTGGTCTCTGCCCAGGTATGTTACGCAGCATGATATCAACCTCTGGCCACTTTGGATTTGTTGTGAACGTAATAAACAGATGCGGGTTTCCATAAAACCTGCATATTGCCATTGCGTCCTGGTAGCTAGCTTGCATATACCTTGGCCCCCCGGTGAAAGATGACGGGAGGAATATTCGCATCCCTACCTCCGCGCCTATATAATCTCCTTTGCTGACCGCGTCACATATGTTGTTCAACATATCACACCTTATGCTAGATTGGTTCCTTCTTATGTACCATAACCGTTTCGATTCTATTGCACAACAACAATCAACGATGAATTGTTGTAGGAGCTTGCCCCCTCGCAGAAGAGCATATCCATCAGATAACCTTTGTTGTAGACGATAAGCATAGTATTCTCTCATTGTCACGCTCTCCCTCTTTCTTTTTTTCTTATTTGAGGAAGTCTCATCATAATAGTACTTTATCCCAATATAAAAACTGTCCTCGCCATACGGGAAGAGTAGGGGGTACTGCAAGGCCATGTACGATGGGTGGAGCTCGTTTATTCTCTGTAGGCCGTCGCTCCTATGCTCTATAATTATATCCCTGCCAGCACTATTATCACTTGCTTCCCCAACTATGAGCGCCGCTATCTCTGAAGTTGTTGGCTTATTGTACACTCTGGGTTTATTTTCTCTTGTACCTATTAACCTGATCGATAGTTATAAATTGTCGTCTTCTTTCAGTCTCTCTCCAGCAGTGCGAAACATATGAGCTAAGGGACTCACATCGTCAAGCATCTGCTTCAATCCGGAAAGAATATCGGGATCCAATTCAGGGCTTCCTTCTTGTTTGCCAACCGTGCTGGCTCTCATTTGTAGCTCAGATGAACTATCATAGACATATAACTGCAAAAATGATGGTGCTTTGTCGTCTGTGGGAAGAAGTGACCCGGCCCAATGGTTCACCTGACCGCTTATTCTGAAGACGTATCATCCTCGGCCCCTGTTCACTGATTGATCAACCTTGGCCCCCATTGAAGTGTACTGAAAGCAGGAATTATACATACGTATTAGCTGTCGGAAACTGCTGCTAGATTCCGGCTGAGTGTAATCCAGCAATCTTTTTAAAATCTCCGGCGGGTCGTCCAGTACGGGCAATCGGATCTTCCCTTCACTACAACATAAACTAAAATTTATACGCCTTCTATTACTGGTCATCTTTACCCTTTCTTCGTACCACATAATCGCCTTGCAACCCGGGCATGTGTATAACTGATCATTTAAACTGCAATATTTGATAGGGTCTGCTTTCTTGCGAGGATTGACACCCTTCGTCTGTTTTCTTAATTTTGATAAGGCAACATTCTGGCTGGCTCTGTTTTCTCCGCATGCCACAGTCGTTGAACTTTGTAATAAGCCGTTCTTACCTGTTAATTCACACAGGGAAACTCATTTAAGCAAAGAAAGCGGAACTCAACGACATGTGTTGAATCACAATTGATATGTAAGTGTAGAATCTATCAAACACCAAGTAAACTTTAACCAGGGTGATAATTAATAAATCCGGGATCTTGTTTGCATCTCACAGTATTCTTCAAAATAAATTGACTTCAAGATTGTAAAGATCAAAATATGGAAGGGTATCTTAAACAATGAAGAGAAACCCCTGGATGAATAATTTTTTGATTTCATCTAAAGACCATACCGCAAATGGCACTGGGGCCAACCGATGAACCAGTGTGAACCGAAGTAACTTCGATCGACGGTTGACGCTGTATTATCGTGTTGTGCTCTTGTGTCCCTGAGAATAATAATGTCCTTCTTTTTTGGCCTTCTGCACTGAAACCTTGGCTTGAATACGGAAGCAACAACTCGCCTGTGATATGTAGATGAATAATGAGAAAATGCAGGCTTGTACTAAGGCAGAAGTGTTATTCGGTTTACCACAATTAAACTTAATTGTATATCAAGACAGATACGTTTTGAGACCAAGTACATGACTTTACTCACAGGTCATAGCGGAGTGAAGCGTCTATCAGACATCTAATTAAACAAAAACCTAGCTGACAATTACCATGCCCTTACATAGTCCACATCATTATTCAGATTAAATAACTCGCATGCTAGTGAAGATAATAAATTCGGAAGGGCATCTTTAATAGTGTTGAGAAACTGATGGATGAATAATCTGTTAAGTTCAATTAAAGTTTGTACCACGGGCAGTACCTGTGTCAACTGCTGGAACTCCGATTGTCGGTGATTGATGTTCCTTTATCGTGTTTTGGTCTTCATTTTCTGAAAGTAATAATCTCCTTCTTTTTCGTATTTCTTCACAGAAACCTTGGCTTGGATCCTGAAACGAAGTTCCGCCTGTGATGTGAACATAATTAATAAGAATATTGACCCTTGCAGGTAGTCAGGAATGCTACTCGGTCTGTCAAAATTAAACTGAATTTTGTATGAAGATAGATATGTTTCGGTAATATTAGCTTCCAACCTTATAGAAAAGTAGAGAATAAAATAGATGAAGGTGGGCCAACCTGACACTGTACTACTTGTCTCTCCGGTGACTTGTTGCTGTTCCAACTGACACCCGTCGTCGCTATGGTTTTGTTCGCTCCCAGCTGACACCGTTCGACTCCTCTTGTTATCAGCCCTGCAGCGTCCACTTATTGACGACATATTATTCAAGCTGAAACTAACTGCCAAGAATTCTGTCTATCCCTGGCTTATTTATAACGGGTTGGATGTTGAGATAAAATTGATTTTATATGGTTGAGTTGTAAACCCTTTTGGTGAGTTTATTTAGGAGTAGAATAACCTATTTGGTATTAATTAGTATCATAGTAATCCGTGCCCAGACGGAGTTGGGTTAATATTTAGAAACTACTCGAATCCTAACTCGATTCGTAATTCAATTACTATAATTCAGTCAAGGGTCGGAAAGCCATCTGGATTACAAGGTGATAAGCACTTTATATGTTACACCAGGAACGACCGAGCAAAACCGGTTAATTACAATAACTACACGGCATATCGTATTGAAAATATAATAGGCCGCAAGTCAGGGAAGTTAAAAATCTTCTTATCAAAAATAAGGTGAGGTTGTCAAAATATCATCCAAGTTTTTGGTAAAAAAATTCATCATACATATATTAATCAATTGTACAACAGAAGCCAGCAGCTGCCTCTATTTCACCCAAGAATGATAAAATTAAGTATACATTTCCACAAAACACTCAAAATTCTATCAGAAAATCAGTAAGGCATTGTAGCATCATCAGGTACCAAAACAACATACTTTGATTCATCAACACCTCCTCTCTCGTAGTCACGTTCTGCCAGAAGGGGGTTTTTAATGATACACTCCGTATAATCCTAAGCATATCCTAATTATCATTAATGATTATGTAGCTAACTCAAATCTGAAACCTAATAACTTCAATAAATTTGGGAGTCTAGATTATAGCAATAAAAAAAGAATACCTGTGATTTAACCTGTGTACCCTTGTATACTGAAGCTTTTATCTGGAATCATAAGATGATTATAGGAGTGAAGCTGTGTAGTCTTCATAATAGTCCTAAGGAATGGATGACGGTGTGGTCGGTTGTCTCTTCTTCATCACTAATGGGATTTATTGTCTGACAATGAATCAATTCCTATTGTACATCCATCTAATTTTAAACACAAAATATCATTTGTGACGGCACGTATTCGTCATTTTGGAGTGACGGGTACCATTTGCTCTCACAAATGACCCAAATAGAGGAGAGAGGGAAGCACATGGGGGTGCCCCACCTTATTCCCTTATTCGTTTTGTGAGTGAAATTACCCGTCACTTGCTCCGACCCGTCTTCAGCAAGACTAACTGAATTTTAAAATGCTTTGTATAATACAGTAAGTTTATCACCGCCTTTGTAAGCGGTATCTTCGTATATACTCGTAATATTATAATGCCAGATAATGTTGTGGGTTATATAATGTATAACAATTAGTCTCATTGTGGAGGGGTGTGTCCGCCTAAAGTTGTAGGTCGGAAAAATATATCACGGATCTTCTAAAGTTGTACTCCCTTCATTCAACTTTTATCACCCCACTTCAATATCATACTCCTCACATATATTGGAGTAATGGGGTGATAAAAGTTGAATGGAGGGAGTATGTCTGAATATGAAAGTGAGGTTATATTTGACCCGTCTATAACGTAAGAAAGGTAGTGTCCCTCTAAAGTGAAATTATATGACAATATAATGCTATATTTATTTTATGTTTTTTTTTTTTTTAGTATACACATTTACATTACTTCAACCATAAGATCAAACATATCTTAAAAAGGCAGGTACACATTTAGACCGACATTTTCATAGAAATCCTCCAGAAACTTTAGTAATTCAATTATTAACTGCTAAATCAACCGGGTAAACAATAACAGAGCACATTACTACCAACGACAAAATCAAACAGAAATTTAAAGAGAAAGATAGTTCTAATAATACTTAACAACAAAAAAACCTTAATAGATGCTAATAAAGTTGTAAGAGTTAAAACGGTAATTTAAATAATCGTCCAAACGCCAGCTACTCTTGAATATTCCTCACTTTTAATCTTCATCACTTTCGTCACTTTCCTCTGAATACAAAACTGGTCGCTTTCCCATAGCCTTTGCTCTTGCTTTATCAATATGACCATCGTCGCTGTTTTCTGAGATCAAACGCCGTCTTTTCTCCATAGTTTTCGCTCTTGCTTCCTCTTCACTTAATTCTGAAATGACAAGTGGCTTGTTTCCCATAGGGATTACTCTTGATATATCGTCAATTTCTTCGGAAGTCATAAGCGGTCTCTTCCCCATAGCTTTCGATGTTGTGGTAGGTTCCGGCTGTGGACAAATTATTTCAAACATACAGTTGTGTAGGTGTTATAGTCATTATTGTAAACACAGAGCGTGATTATAATATAATTTGGCATACCTCGTGGGGGCTGTAATCAAAGATATTTGTAGCGGTAAACGTCTGTTTGTACTTGACTTTATGATTATATTCAGTAATCTTTAACTTGAAAGCAAAATTTTTATTCTCAAAAGTGTTTCGAAGTAATCTTGGGACTTTGTCATTGATATCGTCCTCGCATTCATCCTGGCCAATCAATCAAAATAAAAAGTATAACATTTTGGTATCCGATTAAAAAGGAGATTTAGAATGGCAATGTGGAAAAAGAAAACTATTACCTCATTTGTGTGGGCATCATATACGATACTGGCTTCTTGTCCAATTATTCTTTTTGCTTCATCATTGAAGATTATGAGAGTGGTTGAGTCCGTGTCATCTTTAACTAATAATTCCAGTCGATACCTATAGTTAATGTTTACAAAAAAAAGTAGATTAGTAATGGGCGTAATATAAATAGTTTACCAAGTAATAATAACAAAGAACATAGTAGCTTTTGATCTTACAGTAGCTTCGGATTCTCAAGTTCTTTCTCACAGTAATGGCAATAGAAATCGCTACGTCTTGCGTTTACTTTTTTGTTACAAACAGGACATGAGGGGTAGTGCCACGGTAAGTCACTCAGAACTTTTTCGACCTCCGCAATGCAGTAGCACAAAAGATCCTACAAAATTGAGGTGCAATTCGTTAAAGATCATATATACGATAAAGTATTGAGCCGCAACTCGTTAAAGTTCACATATACGATACTAATTTGTACAAATCATTAGTTTATCTTTTTAAGATAAACAAATGTTTGGGACGGTGGGAGTAAGTAGCCGTTGGATTAGTAAGCCAGACTTTAATATGTGGTCATTTGAAGTATGATTTCATCAACAAATAGCTGTGGACACTAATTAACGAAGGTGAACAACAAGGTAATGTATGCATTAACAAATTCGAATATACAGTCGACGTGCTTAAAAATCGATTATGAAACTTCATTTTCTTAAGGTTATATAAGAGCATTAATTAAGTGTTTTCTCATCAAGAAAATTGACGCATGAACCGTGGAAGAGTCGATATGTAGAGATGCATTAGTTAGTACATTTAATTGAGCAGGAAATTTACCGTTTGATAGGGTTTTTTACAGCCATTTAATATAGCCGAAATATCCTTTTTGTTGGCAAGGAGATCGTCATGATCTAATATTATTCCGCGTTTTTGTAATTTGACCTTGCCGACAATAATTTCATCTTGTCTGTCACTGTGATAGAACGATATAACATTTGTTAATATATCAAATAGAGTGAAATCTAAATTTGTAAGTAGTAAAAACTCATTCATGTTTTCGGTCAAGAACTAAGAAATTACCTGCAAATAGTAAGCAGTTCGTTGACCTCGGGAATTTCAAGATTGAAATAAACCTTGGATGAAAGCGATGTCTCTACTCGAAGGTTGGCTGCGGGGAAGTAAAAAACAACCAAAATAACATGTCACCGTGTGTATATGTAATAGTTATAGTGTATATAGAATAGTGATGGTTATAACTTGAAAGGGTGCGCATCTGCATACTAATATCTTACCAGAATTTGGACCTTTAACTCTTGTAGATGTAATGACTATTATAAATATTTTGCACCCCTTCGCTTCCAGCTTCTTTTTTTGCTTGAAATAGTCTTGAGTGCATTGATTCCATAATTTCACTTTCAGGCGTTGTTTGCTGTTTGGTAAAAATTCGATTATGTATATGATGACAAAATATGACCTACCGGAATAAGATTAGTAATTATATTCATACCTCCTATCTTCAATCTCGATCATAATATCATTGTTTTCCCCATGTTCTTTCACAAGAACGCCAATGACATCTTGAACAATAATTTAAAAAGTTAGTAATATGTTCAAAATATACTGTAATATATGAAGTACTATAAATCAATTAACTTGAATAAGTATAAGAATTTAATGAAATGTACTCACCGGATAGCACAAAGTCTTTCTGACGGCGAGATTCTAGCTTATGAAAGTGCATTAAATCAAACTTGTGATAGGGAATAGGTGTGATATCATTGTTAATAATCTTGACATGAGTTTCATAAATAAATGATAGCATGATCTTGTTATCGCTCACAACTCGGTAATTATCTTTGTTTGGCTGGACCTTAAAATTCTCTATTAGACAGATGCTTCCTTCAACGATTTTGTTACGATAAAATCTCCATAAGCCACTTTCAATAGTTGCGTGAATATAATTTTCCTATAATATGGAACAAACAATAATCTAACATTAAGTAGATAATTTATAAAAAGTACGTAATATAGGCCGAGTGATTATCGAAAAAAGTACCTCCTCATCAATAAGAACCAAATCGACGCATATTAAACTATTATTTTTCTGAAGTTTAGAACTTCCCATAATCTCGAGACGCGGACCTTGATCTTCCACTCGTTCTTAGTAGAATTCAGCTCATTGATGAATGAATAAGGCCTGAGAAAAGGGATGTAGAAATCGTTTACAACTATATAATAATAATAGTAACAACAATCACATAAAATATGCTAATATCAACAATCACATAACAATTATAATATGACAAGAACACTATTATACGAATGCTGCCATGAAGTTTCTAGCACTTGCCAAAAGAGATACATATGTTTCGGGACATACCGTGAAGCTTCCATATTGTTATACAAAAGCAGAAATAAGATTGCAGGAGAGAGATTTGTGAACACTATTTTGATGGGTATGGAGAAATCAATTCAATGAACTTATATAGTAAAATAGTAATCTCCCTAAAAACATTCAGAATAGGATAATAAGACAATAAAAAATCTCTGTCTTACGTGCATTAGGAGTTGCATGAAATTAGAGTTCGTGTGTATATGAGCTTGCTTGAGTATTAGACCAATACTAATATTAGGTTTAGGATTTCTTTAGCTATAGATTAAGACCATTAGGATTAGGATTAGCAACGTATAATTTATTTAGATTAGGATTTAGATTAGGATTAAAATCTTTGGAAATAGGAGACCTAATCAATTATAGGAGACCTAATCAATTAAGGTATATTTTTATTTTTTATTTTTTATACATATAATTTATTAAACAATTTTTTTTTTATTTTTTTTTTGTAGCCAATCATATCACTTGAAAAGTTTCTGCTTTATATATATATATATATATATATATATATATATTGATTCTTCTATTGGACCCATCCTATGCTATAGAACGGTCCTATAAAAGAGTTTTTACATATAGATTATCACTTTCAAAAGAGATGGGCTTTATCCCATATAACCAAAAATTAATTTAACAAAAATTAAGCGATACCAGGAATTGAACCTGGCACCATGCGACTAACAAATTGAATGTTTAACAACTTAGCCACATCAACTTAGTGCCTATTTGTTATACTTACAAATATTTTTTTCTAAACGTTCATGGTAGGCACCCCCTAAATCCGCCCCTGTTAATTACAGAGTTGTTACGTTACTTATCTGCAAGATACAGACGTTGAACAGTCACTTCATATGAGGGTATTTGCTCAAATTACAGCTTTATTTCTGACCATAATTTCTCCAACATATAAAATAATCAATTATAAGTATCATGCTAATATATTTCTACAGTAGGTCCGTATTGAATGAGATGCGTTTTTTAAAAATTCCAACAATCAACTTAAAATAAAATAGTATAAAAATTACAGAATAATTTAGTTACTTATCTGTAATTTACGATCTTTGAAAATTTGAAAGAGTAGGCTATCGGGTAACGATACACCGTTAGCTCATTCCATTATCTGCCCAACATATTAATTAATTAATCACTTATATAAGAGACATATTAACATATTTCCATAATTCCATAATAAACATAAAATATAATAGCGCATTCAATTAAGTTACGTATATGTAATTTACAGGGGCGTCTTAAAATAAATGGAGGCCCGGTGCATCACAGGAAAATGAGGCCCCAAATATGAATATACGAGTGTAATATACATCGAGTTTTATATTAAATTCATTAACAAAGCTTGTAAATTCGCTGGCGAAAACCGGAGGCCCGGTTCCACCGCCCGTGGTTGCCCGTGGCCTTAGACACCCCTGGTAATTTATGTTCTTTGAATTTTAAATTCAGAATAAGTCACCTACACAAATAGGTACTAGGAAAGAGTAATCAGATTTTGACCTATTGACTGCCACTATGAAATACACCACACGTTGAGCTTTAAACAAAATCATGTTATTGCCCTTGAGAGTCCTCCAATAACAAAAATGCTAGGAATACACGGCGTGTATATGAGCATTATACACAGGCCAATGAGAGCTCGACACGTGAAAAGGTGAGTTAAAGATTCCTTTTGTATTTGGAGGGAAAGTTGGAGGGAGTTTTTGGTGGGATTTTTTCGTTTTTGGCGTGATGATTATTGGGAATTACCCCAACATTAATTAACAATTAAAATAATCTAATCTCTTTAATTAACATTTGATTAATAATTTTATTAACACCTAATTAACATCATACTTATCAGTTAATTACTCCTATTTTCATTACTTAAATAATTCTAAAATTAAATTATTTAAACAACTCATAAATTAAAATTTTCGAAACCTTATTTTTTAATTAAATGGCGAACGATTTTGATCTCAATAACGTTTATGAAGAAGGTGAATGTTCACACGCTGCAGGAGGTAATGCCAATGGTGAAAGTGATTTGATTGGAGACTTTGTCCGGTTGTATGGAGACGGCCCATTAGTGGATGATGAAGACAACATTGTTACTGCTACTGAAGACGATAACATCGTTCAACCTATTGTAGGTTTGGCTTACAAGTCATCTGAAGAGCTCGCAGCTTTCGCCCACACATACGCATATAATAAGGGGTTTTCATGGTACATTCGTTCCAATAAACTCTTTCACAAGTACAGGGAAGACAGTGTTTCTAGAAAAAGTTCTGGCAGGAATGAACCACGGTATCATATGTATGAAAGATTAAGGCTTTGTTGTGGTCATGTTGTTTAAACCAAAGAAGCTTGCCCGGTTTACATTGCGCCCGTTATTTCAACGATGAAGATGTAGTGAAGATAACAAAATGTCATTTAGAACATAACCATGAGATGGATCCTACGAATAGCCGATTTTTTGTTGGGTTTAGACATATAAATGACTACTTCAAAAAGAGGTTGATGATCAATGATGTTGCTTATTTCAATATTAAATAATTACAAGTCGTTGCTCTTGGAGGGAGGAGGTCATGAGAACCTTGGCTTTAAGTTGAGTGATGGTCGAAACACCATCAATCAAGAACGAAGACGTAGTCTTATAGAAGGCGATGCTAAAGAATTGAAGTTATATTTTGAGAAGATGAAAGAAGAAGATCCTAATTTTTTCTACGCAATTAAGCTCGACGATTATGGGGCTCCAATGAATTTTTTTTGGTGTGATTCACGTTGCCGAGCTATGTTTAAAGTGTCCGGCGACGTTGTGACTTACGATACAACTTTCTTGACGAATATGTAAGCTTCTATATCTCAATTTAATTATATTAAAATGTTATTGTGAGTAGTCATATTTGTTTTGTTTGGTTAGTGTAAGAGTACATGTCTTTTTGTATGGAGTTATAAGTTTAAGTTTGGTGTCGTAGGATAGTTGTATGGTGTTTTTATAAAATAAAAATTTAAATTGTATTATATCATTAATCTGATTAGTCATATTATTTTGTTTGGAGTTGTAAGTATAAGTTTGGTGTCGTAGGAGATAGTTGTATGGTGTTTTTGTTTGGGTTTTAGTTTAGTTGCTTGGTATTTTTGATCTCTCTCTCTCTCTCTCTCTATATATATATATATATATATATATATATATATATATATATATATATACACACACACACAGAGGCGGAATCCGGTGAGGACGGCTATATATTTGAGGATTGGGGACAAAATGAAATAACACACTTTATTCAATACAATACCACGCGCAAGATCAAACCAAAAACTCGCGATAAATCAAACATAAAAAACAGTCGATTGATATTTCATTTTCTACTACAACTTTCTCTCTCTAAAAATTGAAGAAAAATCGAAGGAAAATACTGATTAAATTGGTGAATCAATCAAGATTACGAAGGAATACGAATCGTTGTTGCATATCATCGCATTTCTCTTTGAATTCAGGTACAATTTGTGCCCTAAATGCTTACGATTTTTCAATTTAGATATATTTTGCAGAAATAATTGATCAATCGGTTTAACTATTCAATATATTTTGTCTAAATCTTTGTTTAGATGTTTTTATAACATTGAATGCATATAATTTGGGTAAAATCCGAAAAATGTTAATGCTAGGGTTTCAGAAATATTGTGCAATTCTTTTAACGTTAATGCAAAATATTCGCATGAAATAATTGATGAAATCAATTAATTTTCATCTAATTTCATATTATTGATCGTGTTTGTGTGTATTACTGCTTCGTAAAATTTGTCTAGTTCATTTAATTTGCATTTAGATGTAATATCACAGATAATAGATGAAGAACACGAGAAAAACATATCTTCGTATGCATTGTGAGATTGTATTATGTACTGTCTAATATTGTAACTAGCTGTGATATTGTATTGTAAATGTTGTGATATTGTAACTAGCCGTGATATTGTATTACATTGTGATATTGTATAATGTATTGTCTGAAATATAAAACTAGTTGTGAAATTGTATTGTATATGTTGTGATATTGTATTGGATATATTGTGATATTGTATTTGTAGACATGGAAAAAGTTTCATGTTGTATTGAATTATTTGTGTAATTGTAATGCAAACATTGTTCTACCTAGCTTCACTAATACAGTCATGAACACGCAAGCACTCACACAAACTCCTACAAAAAGAACTTAAAAGAAGAGAAAGGGTATAAGTGATAATAAGTCCCAAACAAACTCCACAAATAAAACACAAACTAACAAAGACAGCAGCAAATGTGGCGATGGGAGATACCTCTGATCAAAATAAAATGATTGTGCAGAATGAAAGTGAGGATGGTTTACAAATAATGGAAATGATTGAGCAAAAGAAGGAAGCAACTGGTCGACATGAAACTAAGCGCAAATTTGTAACAAAGTGTCGGCCAAACAAGCTGTTTGAGCTTATTAATAAGCTTAATGATGAGCAAAAGAAGGCAGTGGAAGAAATTGGTTTTGGAGGCTTGTTGCATTTAATACTTATTAAGAAGATGCCTAAAGGGATTGTGGAATTGCTTATAAGAGCTTTCAAGCATTCCAGCTACATGTTTAGGGCAAAGAAGATAGAATTTTTGTTAAGCAAAGCTGACGTGCATGATATATTCTAGCTTCCTAGGGTTGGCGATAGGGTGAAAAAACTGCGACTGGTAATTGTAAAGTGACTGCTGATGATGAATTGAAAGTTGAGTGGCAAAGAAAATTTGGATTGGAGAGTATGGCAGACCTTATTAAGTTGAACATTGTGCATGATAGATTAGTAAGTTGCAATGAGTCAGGTGATGATTTCAGGAAGCTGTTTGTTTTATATAGCATGTCTATTTTCCTGACACCAACATCAAATTACACACTGTATTTCAAATTGCTAAGGGCTGTTGAAGATGTACCAAACATAAAAAATTGTGAGTGGAGTTTGTATGTTTTTGAGCAGTTGGTTGAGGGTGTTGGTAATTTTAAGGAGGGGATAAAAAAGACAAGTAATACTACTGGATGCATACTTATGTTAATGATATGCTATTTTCATAGGGTGAATTTTAAAGGGGATGTGTTAACCCACAACCTACCGCTTATTCGACACTGGGATCATAAAAAGTTGACAGAAAGGGATAAAAGCGAGTTGGTGACGGGTTCATTGGGGAATGTTGTTTCGTCTAAAATTTCTTACTCTATCTGTGAGCAGCCAGGTTATCAAGAAGACCAGTGACCTCAAACTCAACCTCAGACTGAAACTGAAATACCAAAGGGATACATGCTGATCAAATTACATCCTGGGTTTCAAAATGAGGAAGAAATAAGAGGAAGCGCATTAGATGTAAGACAAACTTTATAACTGTGTTACCTTTTCATATATTTTCTGATATTCTTAAAGCTTATTAGTATTACTAGTATTTGTCGTTATCTTAAGTTGAAGCAAATGATATTATTTATACATTATAATGTTAATTTATAGATGTGACCTTGATATTGTATTATGACTTTTAAAATTGCTAGGATATTCATGAAATTTTCTTGAGAATGACTAGGGATTCAGCATTGTTTTACAAAATATACACTGATAATATGAAAGAGTTCAATTCAAAGATAGGTGAACCTATTGGAAATGACCCAAAATCAGATGAACTGAGAAGTGATAAAACAGAAGCAACTGAATCTCCTCCCAAGGATGATACTGTAGAAGAGACTGGTGAAAAAACTGTTGATGGTAATGATGATAATGTAGAAGAAAATATAACTGATGAAGGTCAATTTGGTAGCCAAATTCCTCAAACACTACCTTTTATGAAAGATCCATTCTACCATACCTTTATCGACGGTTTGGTACTGAGGACAAAAGAAATGTATGATTATTCACAAGGGATGCCATCATTCGAGACTAAGATGTTGAAAGCTCAGTATAAAGAATTGGACAAGTCCTATGGTGGTTGTACTGATAAAGACCTGAAAACGGATTCTCAAGTAATCATTGATGACATAATTTATGGAGATATGAAAGAGTGCCCTAATTTAGATGAGATATTAGCTGATGTGAATATTCAAAATGACGAAATGAATGAGGAAGTCGTATATTCCCGTAGAAGAGATGAACATGCAAGTGAAAACAATGAAAAAGGCAAAACAACAACTGTTCAAAAAGGAGGAACGAGTGAGTCAAGGAGTTTACTTAGTGACTATTTGCTCCACTCAAAGACTATACCAGAATGTGCACTGGTTGTACCTCAGAACTTAGGTTGTACCATAGAATGTGGACAACCAAATAAGCAAATGAGACTACTGTCAGATTTCTTAATGGGAAACAGACGGTTGTTTGAACCGGTTTTGAAGATACGGAAAGAGGTGATGGATTACTGTTTCATTCACGATCATACAATTGAGAAATCGTAAGTCTCTTTTCAAACATTAAAACATTTAAAAGGCTTATTGCTATTTTTAAAAATATTAGTAAATTGATCTTTAATTTGGTTGATAATGTATAACAGAGAAACACTTGCAACATATGGGACTTACCATGTAATTTCAAGATCAAATATAGAATCATTATTGCCTAATGTGAAGATTGAGTCGTCTGTGATTAAATCGTGATCAATTTTGATGAATAAGTTGTCAAAAAAGGAACAAGAAGCACCAGCACCTAAAAGGAGTTTCTTTGGGCTTGCACATGCAGTAAGTTCTATTTCTTAAAATTATGATATTGTATTAAAAAGTTTGTATTATTGTAAAATATTTTTAAACCAGGACTGCAAAAGAATTTTAAACCATGACTGATAAGATTGTTTCAAAAACATGTGATATTGTATAGCATAGTTTGTGTTATTGTAATTTAAGCCAATTGTTATTGTAAGATGAACATTAACACATTTTTAAACCATGTCTGGAAAATATTGTTTCAAAAACGTGTGATATTGTATTGCATTTGTGTTATTGTAATGTAATGCAGTTGTTATTGTAAGATGAATGATAAAACATTTTTCTACCATGGCTGAAAAAGATTATTTCAATAAGTGTGATATTGTATTGAAGAGTTTGTGTTATTGTAGTGTAAGACAGTTGTTATTGTAAGACTGATTGATAAAACATTGTTCTACCATTTAATGGAACCTATTGTGTTATTGCAATGTTACAGACACTTCTAGAAACTATATTAATACTAAATGGAGAAGACTTTGAGAAGACGGAAACACTTACTAAAGAAATAGCTGGAGCATGGGATACGTGGACAATTGTTTGCAGGCAGCCATTGAACTTAAATTCAGATCTAGTAAGACACTAGCATTGTCGCAATTGTTTGTGTTATGACATTTATTTACTTATTAAATTGATAAAATTCTTTCACACAAACTTTATTAGGTGTTCTTGCCTTTCCTGATAAGCGAACATTCTTTCTGCATATGCATCAACTTTTAAAATGAGACATTGGACTACTTAGACAATAGGGTCTATGACAACTTCGAAGAATCATAATTTTTTTACCTTGCTGAGTTGGCTGTAAGTCGTAACTCAAACTTTACTGCAAAATACAATTGATGTGTTTTATTAAATTGGAGAAAATTTGCTTTACGTTAATGAGATTTTTAATTTTTGTCAAAAAATTATAGGCAAAGGCATTTGGGAGTTACATGTGCAGCAAAGGTATAAAGCAAGGCGAAAAAGTGCAGATGTTTCCCTTAGTTAATAAGAAATTCAAGTGGCAACAACAGATGATTTTAACTTAGACTGCGGAGTATTTATGATGCTGCACATGATGTTTTACAATGGAGAAGTATTTGATTGTGATTTGATTGATGAAATGAAGAGGGAATTATATCGAGCTGAGATAGCAGCAGCATTAGTTTTGAGTGATTATAACCATACCAGGACTGAAACAATGGATACTGTTGCAAACTTCAACAAAGTAAGGGAATCGTTGGAACCAATCATGTTGGAAAAAATGAGGCTAAAGAGAGAAGAGGAACAAAAAGCAAAAGCAGACAATCGGAAGAAAGTTTGTACACCCAAGTCAAAAATCAAAGGTTAATTTCTTTTATCAAGGCGCTCATTTTTTTTTTTGTAAACAACATAGTTGCATTTGGTACTAAAACGGTTGCATCATTTGAATTGTTCTTTAGGGTTCAAAAGACCAGACGACAATGATTGGAATACTATTATCTTGGGTAGGCATCGAGAAGGAAATTCAGATGGTCTTGGGTGCACATACAACTCTGGCAAAGCTAGTTATGTGCTGGTTGTATCCAAATTTATGAAGAGCAATCAAGCACTTTTGGCAAGCTTGTTGAAATTAAGAAAAGAAGTACTTGGCTACTGCTTATTGGACGACCACATATTCTCAATAGAGTAAGATTGAAAACTATTACGATATCCTCAAATATTTTAACTGATGCTCATCATTTATTTAGTAGCATATAAAAAGAATATTTCCACTGATGCTCATCCTATATACTACTTGTAGTGAGAGTGTTGCTGTCTACGACGAAGAAGCAAAACTCCTCAGAGAGGATATACTATCAATACAACAAACGGTGAATGTCACGAGCAAAATGATTGAATGTTGGGCATATCTACTGAATGACATTGAGTACAAGGATCAGAGCACAACAACTTTACTGTTTTTCGGACTTCGCCACATGGTATACAATATTTTTTTTTTTGCAAGAAAAGAAAGCCATATATTCATCCATTAAAGGGGAATATAAAGGCAATCTTATAAAAAGTGAACCAATATGAGCTACTCAACTAGCTAGAGACCCTACTATTTCTTCCTCTCTATGTGACTGGGATACATACAATAATCGTATAATTACTAGATATTGGACTTTCTTAATAATAAATTCAACACTATGCTCCAATCCTCTGAATATCCTAGTATTCCTTTCCTCCCATATGCTATACACCACAACTCCTAAACATCCTAGAAACCATTTGGTTTTCCAGTGTCTGCAAGTACGTCTATTGGCACTCCAATGCATTTCCTTGCTGAGATTGTTTGTACGCTCAGAAATCTTCATCCATGAGAGAATTTTTTGCCAAATTTCCTTTGAGAATAAACACTTAAAAATAAGTGTTTGTGATCCTCATTGTCATTCTTCCAAAGAACACATCGATTAACCATTTGTATGCCTTTGTTGTTGAGTTGGTCAATGGTGTCTAGCTTCTTCTGCATTGCCAAGACTAGGAACACACTATGCTTAGGCTGTATTGCTCGTTGCCATACTGTCCTTGCCAAGCTAACAGGATTCACACAGTGCCTGAACTTATCATAAAGCAGATGGAGTTGCAGTTTACCCTGATGAACACGACTGCTCAAGAACTATTTAGCAGTCTGAATGCCCCCTGTGTGTAGCAAAAATTCATTTCTAACCTTCAATATATTGCGCCAGCTTTTAGAGTGGTTAGTTTTGGAAGTTGCAGTCCATATACTCCTAGATTTAATGTTATATTTCAGATGCCATTCAGACCAGATGCTACCTGATTCATGTTCTAGCTCCCAAATCCATTTTCCCAATATACATTTGTTCCAAGCTAGCACTTCCTTTATATTGAACCCACCTTCCTGATATGGTGCACACCAAGACAACCAACTTTTCATTATCAATTTCCTGCACCCTTCCTCAGAATTCCATAAGAAATTTCTGCAGAATTTGGTAATTATCTTGATCACTCCTTTAGGTATCAGCAAAGTGGAGCACCATTATTGTTCCATGCCAAGAATGAATGAGTTCAACAAACTAATCTTCCCTGCATAGGAGAGCTTGTAAGTGGACTAGTGTTGCAAAGCTTTTTGAACTTTATTGGGAAGATAAGCAAACATGCCCTTGTTCAGTTTCCCATCATTTAAAGGCACTCCCAAATATCTAAATGGAAAAGCTCCCAAACACAAAGCCTGTTCCCTGAAGAATACCCTACTTAATATCATCCCTAACACCTCCTATGTAAATATTAGTCGTCTCTGGATTAGCACACAAACCAGACATTTTTTGCAAAAGATTCAAGAGCTTATGTAACAGCAGCAACAGATGGAATGTCACCCCTTACAAAGAGCATTAAATCATCTGTAAAAATTAAATGATTAAGCCTCACTTGCCCACATTTTGGATGATAAGAGACTTGGGGTTGCTGATGGATGTCCCTAAGTATGCAAGATAGGATTTCCATGATCATAACAAAGAGGAAAGGGGAAAGGGGATCTCCCTGCCTCAGACCATTCTTACCTTTGAAGAACCCTACTCTATCACCATTAATCTTTAAACTGAACCAAGTAGATATAATGCACCCTAGTATCCAGTTCTTAAATTTAGGTGGGAAATTATAGTACTGAAACATCTTGTCTATGAACTCCCACTGAAGGGAATCAAATGCTTTCTTAATGTCCACTTTTATTAAGCATCTAGGAGAGACCTCTTTTTGTCTATAACCCTTTACCAAGGACTGAGTTAACATGATATTCTCAAAAATGTTCCTGCCTTGAACAAAAGCCCCCTGTTCTTTGCCCATAATTTGTGACAAACAAGGTTTCAGACAAGCACATAATATATTGCTGACAGTTTTATAGAACACTGTACAGTAAGCAATAGGTTGATAATCCATCACAGTAGCCACTACAGGTTTTTTTGGAATTAAAGCAAGCAAAATGGTATTTGCCTGCTTAGACATTTTCCCAGCCCTAAAGAAAGACTGAATGGCTTTGCAGAAATCCTCCCTTTGTCTCCCAAGATTTCTTAAAGAAATATGCAGAAAAACCATCTTGACCTGGGCTCTTGTTTGAATCAATTGAGAACACAACATTCTGTATTTCTATCTGTGTAACCTCCTTACATAACCCTTCCCAATCAGAGGTAAAAATCTTATTCCCCTTCAACTCAGTCATAGGATCACAATTGACAGCCACATTTTGCCCCAAAAGCCATCTATAGTAGTCAACAAAAGCTTGATTCACATCCTGAGTTCCAACTTTCTCAATCCCCTGTCTATCCATTATCGTTCCTATAGTAACCTGATGCTTTCTTGCAGTAATCTTGGAAAAATAATAGCTAGTTGGAGCATCATTATATTTAACATCCTGAATTTTTGCTCTTTGTATCAGTGAACTCCTCTCAGTTTTTTTAAAGATCAAATACTGTTGAAGCAGTTGCTGTTCCTGCTCAAAAAGTATAGGATCCAAGGGCCTCATTTAGAGCTGAATCTGACAAGCTTCTAAGTCTTTTTTAGCCTCCTGCACTTTCTTAGAGATCCCATAGTAACTAGTGTGATGGAGCTTAATAAGACTCTGCCTAACATGTTTCAATTTTCCAAAAAATCTAAACATGACACTACCTCTCACAGGTAGCCCCCAAGCCTGCAAAACCACTTCATCATACTCCTTATGATCAGCCCAACAATTAAGGTAACTAAATTGTTTCTTAGGCTTATAACTATCCTGTACAGTGATAAGGAGAGGTGAGTGATCAGATATCCCCGAAGACAGGACATTAACCTGAGTGTTAGGGTACTCAATCAACCAAGAAGGATTACTAATTACCCTATCCAGTCTAGAACAAACACGAGCAATGGCTTCTCTTTTATTAGTCCAGGTGTGTTCACAACCAAAGCTATGCAAGTCCTCCAAAGTACAGTCCAATAAACATTGATTAAATGCCATCATCTCAGTGACAGATGGTGGATTTGGTCCAAGTCTCTCCTCTATATCCCTAACAATGTTGAAATCTCCCAAAACTATCCAGTTGGTAACCCTCCCTTTCAAACTCCTTAGTTCATTTCATAAGCATTCTCTATGCCCAACATCATTGCTGCTATAAACAAAGGTTATGAAAATAATTTTATTGGTCACATTGTTTAAAATTTCTAGGTGAATGAACTGATCATGAACCTGAGAAGAGACAACAGTGACCCTCCTAGTATCCAGAAAAACCCATATCCTACCATTATAATGATGAGAATAGTTATTTATGATAGTATAAGTAGAAAATTTCTTACTAATATCAACTAAATTATTCAAACGAACCCTAGTTTCCAGAAGCCCCAACATTTCTATTTTTTTTTGAAAAAGATAACCCCTAACTTCCAGTTGTTTTATTGGGTCATTAAACCCCCCTAACATTCCATATTCTGTAGTGGTAAGTCCTATCCCCTCCTTCTCAGGCATCCCCCCTAGAAGCAGAGCTCTTATTGCCTAGCACAGTCCATCCTGAACCCACCTCTTTGTCATCAGTTGGAGATACCTTCTCTGGGACAACAGATGAGGAACCAAGCTCTGAGCTCCCCACCTCTTTCCCAGCAGAATGATCATCCACTAACTTAGGAGGTATCTGGCCTAGCAGCTGGCATTCTGAGCCAAGTGCTTCTGCTGCAGGAGTCTGCTGAGATTTCTGCTGTGTAACAGGTCTATACTCCTACACAACCTCCTTAGCTTTCCTCTTTTCATCAAGTTTCTTGTTAATCTTTGTGAATTTGCAGTGTTCTTTTGTATGCCCCAATTTCCTACAACAATGGCAATAATATGGCAGCCACTCATAGATAATTCGTTGTGTTGTTTCCCCATGATAAGGAGAAGTCAATGTGACATTAGTAGGCATGTCTTTTGATAAATCCACTTCCACCAGAACTCGAGCAAACAATAGCTTTGATTTGTGAGTTGTTGGTAAGTCAGCAAAGAGAGGCTTCCCTACAGTGCTGGCTATTTTGCTTAAAACCTTCTCAGACCACATAAAGGGATCTAAGTCAGGAAATAAGACCCACACTGGGACAATAGATATAGAATCCATCTCCTTTGAATATTTAGGGGACCATTGCTTTAGAATTAGATTGCTTGAGCCCATTGTCCATGGTCCTCCTTTCAACACCTCATTCATATCCTCCTCTGAGCAGGAACGAAAGCTAAACCAACCTTTTTTATAATATTGGACTATGGGACGTGTCACTGTAGTCCAATTTTTTGCAACAAATTCATTGACCTGCTGTATTTTTGGTTTAGAGCCCAGAAAGTTCCCCATAAGAGTATTTTTCCAAAATCGTATTTCCTTCATAACATCCTCTTCCTCAACCTCGACAATTTTGGTATCCGCACTTTTTTCACAATAGTGCAAACTCATACCAGGAGATGGTTTAGTTACAGAACTCCAAGTTTTTGCAAATCTTATCCCTAATTCAGTGGTTGGGGGGTGGAACAATAGGAGATGACGAGGTACCTACCATGTTCGTAGCCAAAGATTTCTACAGTTGACTCGTAAGGTTTAACAATTGTCCCACAGTTGAAGTTGAATGAATACCTAGAACTGGGTCATCATATTCTTCCGTAACATCCTCAACAATCGGATCATCCAAAACCGTCGCTGTCACCATAACCTCAGGATTCTCAGCTGCCAATGTTACCTCCTCAGTAATTGAAACTCTAGAATCCACCACTGGTGTTGTTACATCAATTTCAGAATCATTTACGCTAGTTTGCTTATTCCGGCGAGTTTTAGCCATGATCAAGCTGAAAAAAATAAAAAGAAATTAACGGGTTTTTTTTTCCAGAGTTTTCTTGGAGAAGAAGGATTTTCTCTTTCCATCACTAAAACTAAACTTTTTACTACTAAATGAATTTTATTTTCACATGGTATGCAATATTATTTACAATTAGTTTAGATATTTCATTGTAAATTTAATATTATTATAATGAATATGTGGTGTTATTGTTAAACAACTGATTGGCAAACATGATGCTTTTAACGCATTATATCAACAAGTAGGGGATGAAAGTCAGGATGAAACTCATAAATTGAGGATTTTTGAAGTTTGGGATAGTTTCAGTACCGGAAACAAGGGTACATGGAAGTTGACAGCTGAGATTGTTTTCGTACCAATGCTATTTGAAGACCATTACTTCTGTGTTTATATAAACATTAACAAAGAAAAGGTTGAAGTCCTAGACAATACATCCTATGATAAATGGAAAGATACAAGTGTTTACAAACTGGCAGATATTGTGGTAAGTTGAATGGTTTAGTTGATAATGGAAATCTGAAAAATTGTTGGATAATATATGTGTTTTTCATTCTCATGGTTTGCTTGCAATGTGTCAGGCTTCATGCATGAGTGACTATCTGGAAGCAAAGAAAAGGCCGAGAGCTGAAGAAATAATAGATTTTAACATTGTTAACGTAAGCTTCAAATGGCAAAAACCAGAACTAAAGAACAATGAATCCGACACTTTTCTAATGCTGCACATGATAAAGTATGAGGGAGAAGTATTTGAAGCAGATCTTGATGAAAAGGTTGGCCGCGGATACTACTGGGCAGAAATGGCAGCAGCATTACTGCTGGCTGACATAAATGGAATTAGGGATCAACTCATTGCAAGGGTAGCAGAGTCCACAACAATAAAGGATGAAGTCTGGCCTCAACTGAAACTGAAAAGAGATGCAGCGATGAACAAAAAACCTGTAAAAGGAGGGAAGGGTGAAGATGTGTGTATGGGTAAAAATACCCTCTCATTTTCATCATGACGTGGCAACTCGCTATTGGGTAAAACAGAAGCACACGGATCAATGACAAGGTAGCAGACTGCTAGACACCAGAAAGAAAAAGAGGGGATGAACCTGGACATTCAAATAAAGCGGAGGCCACGGATGAACCCAATAACAAGCAATCAGCAGAAACGTTTAAACAGTCAGCAGGAACATTGCGGTTACCAGCAGGAGCTTTGACAAAGTCAGCAACCACTTCCTATGTCATAGGAAGTGGAGCGTGTGGTTGAGAAAACATAGGGACATGTGCGACAATTCAAGGCAGATTATAAAAGAGCAACAAACAGGTGATTCAAGGATATATCGAATTTATCACTCATCCCACTCAGAGAAACAACTTTCATCATCTGCAACAAATAATAATCCACATACTTAGAAACATATACATCGTGTATATCATTTGTACTTAGTCGTTTGGAGATTATAGTTGTTCCTCCTGATTGTTCCAGCTAGGTTTACCCTCGAAAACTATTACTGCTAGTGGATCATTGGTGGGATACCATTCCTCCCGCGGTTTTTCCAACATTTTGGGTTTTCCGTGTCACCATTTTGCTTGTATCATTTGCCTTTCGTTCCTTTTCGTTTGCTTTGCTTTTGTATTATTTGTTTACTTTCGTTCTCGTTATATTCTTACTACTAATCCACTTAAGTCCTTAATATCGTATTTTAATTGAAATAGCCGCATTGACTCACAAATCTTTAGTCGGTAAAATCTTACCAAAACAATTTGGCGCCCACCGTAGGGCATTGTGGTTAAATCTTGGTTAAAATACCTCTTTTCGAAATATCCTAACATCTCTATAGTTAATCATGTCAGGATCCAATCAGAACGTATCAGATTCGATGAGTACATCAGTGCAAACTCCAGTAATAGGGGTGACGCCAGCAACCTCCAGTGTTCCAACAACGGCGGTCCCTACGACTAGAGTGACTGCAGGCCAGACTCAGCCCCAAGTATCAGCAAAGCCTCCTTACTCCCCCAAAGTCACAGATCTGGGAGCAAGGAAGGCTGGCAAATCACCAGTTATTAATCCTGTGCCAAAGCCTAATAGGGATGGGAGTCCGCAGCGCCTAGGATCATCAGGACACCTGATAGGATCGTGTCTCCCAGGAGCATCACAACCAGATCTGGTAGAACAGTTGCTCCAAGGGATGATATCCTTGCAGCAGGCGGTAATAGGGCTGTAAAGGGACAACCAATCCTTGCAGGAGAAGATAGATGCAGTGTCACCCCTGGGAACGACCCAACAGATGACAAGGTCAACACTCGACCAGGGGAATGCCAGGGAGTACTTAGGGAGGCTACTGCCGCAAAATCTAGTAACCAGGCTCGATATGGATATGCTACCACCAGGAGTAACCACGCCACCCAAGCAAGTATATCCAGCAGGAACAATGGCCACCCAAGGTACGATCCAACCACCAGGGGTTCCACCACCACCAAGGGTGCCGCAAACGTACCCCATGGTACTCAATCCTGTGGGATTAGGGGCACTGACTCCAGATCCCATATCAACAACCAGCAGTACGCCCGTGGTACTAGGGAACAGTCCAGGGGAATAGTCAGAAAGAAACGCATACCCCGAGATGTGCTCCTATATGCCATATACTCCAGACAGCCAGTTCAGGCCTATTGTGAACTCAACACCATTACCTGGAAGCTACATGGTACCTCCTTACATGCCAGGAGGAACACCAAATCCATATGGGGTCTACTCAGTACTCCACAACCAGGGTATGGGGGTAGAAAGCCATGTAGAACAACAGTTGCAGGATATCAGGTCCCTACTCAGCAAGGTTCCAGGATTACCACGTCCCATGGAGGTGGCAACCCCGTAGTGCTATGCGGATTCCCCCTTTGTGGACAGCATTGCCCTTGTCAGCATGCCAAAGGGGTTCGCCACGCCAACAATGACGTTGTATGATGGAACAGAGGACCCGCTAGAGCACATCAACCAGTACAAACAGAAAATGATGGTGGTTGCAACAACATGGCCTGAAAAGGAAGCATGTATGTGCAAAGGATTCGGTTCCACCTTGTCAGGAGCCGCACTCCAGTGGTTCGTTAACCTTCCCAACAAGTCTATTTCCAGCTTCGCAGAGTTGGTAAACGTCTTCAATCAGCAGTTCGTAAGCAGTCGCAAGCCAGAAAAATTATCCAGTGATCTATACCGGATCGTCCAGAGGTTTGAGGAGTCCACCAGGGATTATCTCGCCAGATTCAATGTGGAAAAAATATCTATCCCTAGGTGCGACCCTACAACAACAGTCAATGCCTTCAGAGGAGGACTACATCGCAACTCTGATTTGTACAAGGATGTCACCAAGCACCCATGTGCCACCTTTGAGGAAGTCAAGCAAATGGCAGAGGCTACTTATCGCCTAGAGGAGGATGAGGATAGAAGGGACCTGTACGTAAGAGAGTAGTCCAGCAGAAAAATTATAACGGAGAAGAAGAATGAAAGAACCAAACCCTACAGCAAGAACACAATGAACAAAGTCTCAGGAGAAACAGAAAGCACCGAGGCTCCACCTAAGCTCAACGAGTATGGGTTCACCACTGGACTTCTTCCGGGTATTGAAGGCAATCAGGGAACTGAGGCAGAGGGCCAGGTGGCCCAAGAAGCCTACCCCCAGGGAGAACGACAGAACAGATGCCAGCAAAAGGTGTGAATACCACAATGATATTGGCCACAATACAGAAGATTGTGTAGTACTACGAAAGGAAGTAAAGCACCTCTACAATGCTGGATGCTTGGATCACCTGCTCCCCAAGGGAGCGAAATGCAGAAAGGTCAATCTGCGACCGGCCCAACCATCCCCACCTCCACCTTACTCAAAGGTCGTGAGCGTCATCACGGGAGGATCGGAAATATGTGGTCTCACCGATTCAGCGACAAAGCGCCATGCAACCGAGACTAAAGGAAATAAACCGAGTTCTCCCTCGGGGTCGTGACGGGATCTACCAGCAATCTCATTCGACGAGGCAGACATACCCGATGAGGCAGAACACCACCATGACGCCTTGATCATTACCCTTTCCATAGGGAATTGCCTTGTTAAAAAGATATTGGTAGATACAGGAAGCTCTGTGAATCTGATAATGCTGGAAACCTCGAAGAACATGAGGTTCAACAAGAAATAACTGGTGCAGAAGGCGGTACCCTTGGTAGGCTTCAGCGGAGAAACTAAACAATCCCTTGGAGAAATAGTGATTCCTACCTTTGTAGGGGGTATGAACAAACAGGTACGGTACTTGGTCATTGACGGTCCGTCAACTTATAACGTGATACTTGGCAGGCCTTGGATCCATGAAATGAAAGTGGTACCATCAACATACCATCAGAGCTTGAAGTTCCCTACACCCTGGGGGGTACAGAAGATACGGGGAGATCAAAATATCGCTCGGGATTGCTACAAGAATGCTCAAAAACCACCGCTGGGGTCCAAAGATAGCAATTACAGAAACTGTGCGTCCAGAGGGAGTATATCGCACCTCCCCAGAAGGAACTCAATGAAGTAGTCCTGGACCCACAGTTTCCAGCAAGAACAGTGCTGGTGGGAGCTGATTGTGCAGATAACATCCGTGAGCAGATAATTGAATTTCTACATACTAACATGGATTGTTTCGCCTGGTCCCATAGCGACATGATTGGCATAGATCCAAGTGTAATTACACACCGGTTAAATGTAGACCCCAACTTCCCTCCAGTGCAGCAGAAAAGGCGGAAATTTGCTCTTGAAAAGAACGAGGTGATAAACCAGGAGGTAGACAATCTCCTCGCAGCAGGCAAGATCAGGGAAGTTAACTACCCAGAATGGCTCTCGAATGTTGTGGTTGTACCCAAGAAGAACAACAAGTGGAGAGTATGTGTTGATTTCACAGATCTTAACAAAGCTTGCCTAAAAGACCCGTTCTCCCTGCTGCACATCGATTCCATGGTAGACGCAACAGCAGGGCATGAGCTACTTACCTTCCTTGACGCCTGGAGCGGGTACAACCAGATAAAAATGGACCCTAAGGATCAGGAGAAAAAAGCCTTCTGATCTGACAGAGGCCTGTACTATTACAATGTGATGCCTTTTGGCCTCAAAAATGCTGGTTCCACCTATCAACGCCTGGTGAACAGAATGTTCAAGGAGGAGATAGGGAGAATAATGGAAGTATACATTGACGATATGGTAGTTAAATCTGAGAAGGCAGAACAACACATGTCCCACCTGGAAAATACCTTCTCGATCCTCAGAAAATACCATATAAAGTTGAACCTCCTGAAATGCACTTTTCGAGTCTCCTCGGGGAAATTCCTGGGGTACTTGGTAACGCAAAGAGGGATAGAGGCCAGCACGGAGCAAATCAAAGAAGTACTACAGTTAGAATCTCCACAGAAGCCAAAGGACGTACAGAGGCTCACAGGATGGGTAGCAGCCCTACACCGGTTCATATCAAGGTCCTCAGACAGGTGTCGACTGTTCTATGGCATCCTGAGGAAGAGCCAGAAATTTGAATGGACGCCGGAGCATGAAAAGGCGTTTGGGGAACTCAAGCAGTACCTAAGCACCCCTTCTCTTCTCTCCAAGTCAGAACAGGGAGAACCACTGTACTTGTATCTGTCGGTAACAGAGGTGGCTGTAAGCGCTGTATTGGTACGAGAGCACGTGGGTATGCATAAACTAATATATTATATAAGCAAGTCTCTGTTACCTGTAAAGACCAGGTACTCATCTCTAGAAAATATCGTTTTAGCACTTGTTACTGCTTCGTACAAATTGCGTCCCTATTTTGAGTCACAAACAATTTCAGTCGTGACCAACTACCCCCTGAGAACCATAATGAGGAAACCCGAACTGTCAGGGAGAATGGTTAAATGGTCTGTCCACCTAAGTGGGTACGACCTGAAATTTAAACCCCGAACAACCATAAAGTCCCAAGCCCTAGCTGACTTCGTGTCAGACTTTAGCCCCATCCTTCAAGAACAAGCCGACAGTGAAATCTTGACCCTAAGTGAGGCTAAAGGGGAGTAGGTATGGGAATTACATGTTGATAGGGCATCCAACACAAAGGGAGCAGGGGTAGGGCTGGTCCTGAAATCATCTCAGGGGAACAGATAATACAAGCAGTACGGTGTAAGTTCAAAGTAACGAATAACGAGGCTAAATACGAGGCCCTAATCTTAGGACTTCAACTAGCCTTAGAAATGCAAATCAACCACATAAACGTCTACAGTGACTCCCAACTGATTGTGAACCACGTAAATAACATGTACACGGCCAGGGATCCTTAAATGGTAGCCTACCTGGAAGTGGCGAAGGAGCTCAAACTCCGGCTTGCCTCCTTCCACATCCAGCAGATAGCAAGGGACCAGAACGTTGAAGCATTTGCTCTTGCCACCCTGGGAGCAGCCTTCACTCCAGGGGCAGTGGTACTATACCATTCATACATGTCATGAAACTTGCCATATGGCAGAATGCCCAGCAAGACGCCAGCAAGGCTGCAACCACCTAGTGGACATAGAAGCAGGGATACTGTGTACTGCCACACCCTATGAAGAAACTGATGATTGGCGCAAGCCTTACATTAGTTGGCTACGTGATGAGGTATTACCACCTAACCAGAAAGACGCCAGGAGCTTCAAAATGCAATCCTCCAGATTCGTACTCATTGATGGTATCCTATATAGGAAGTCCTTGGCAGGAGCCTATCTGAGGTGCTTGAGCATATAGGAGGCACAAGCAGTAATGGGTGATATCCACAGTGGTGATTGTGGAAATCACACAAGGGGTAAGAGCCTGTCTAACAAGACACTAAGGCAGGGTTACTTCTGGCCTACCATGAGGAAGGATGCCATAGATTACGTCAGGAAATGTGAAGAATGCCAAAGGCACGCCCCTTTCAGCCACCAGCCAGCAGAACATATGCATCCGATCATCTCGCCTTGGCCTTTTATGAAATGGGGAATGGACATTGTGGGACCATTACCCCGTGCTTCTTGAAATAGGACGCACATGCTGGAAATGACGGACTACTTCTCTAAATGGATAGAGGCAGAAGCTTTCCCTCAGGTCCTGGAGAAGCATGTGATATCTTTCATCAATAGGAACATATTCAGCAGATACGGCATCCCCTCAGAAATCATATGTGACAACGGGTCATAATTCATATCCCACAGAACAGAAGATTACTGCGCCAGGTGGAACATCAAGCTGTTTAAGTCCACTCCTAGGAATCCACAGTCCAACGGTCAGGCAGAATCCAACAACAAGATAGTCATGAACAACCTGAAAAGAAGGCTGGAGGAGATAGGAGCCAACTGGGCAGACGAGCTCCCCTTTGTACAGTGGTCTGATAGAACCACCCCCAAAGTGGCAACAGGTCAAACACCATTCAGTCTGGTATATGGGGCCGAGGCAGTTATTCCCTCTAAGGTGCAAATGCCGACGCATCGATATGCTAATGGCACCGAAGAAAGGAACCAGGTAAAAATGGCCAGCAGCCTGGATACCATTGATGAGCTAAGAACCAGCGCCAAAATCAGGATGGCAGCCTACAAGCAGACAGCAGCCAGGAGTTACAACAAAAACGTAAGACTGAGAACACTACAGGTAGGGGACCTGGTACTCAGGAAGGTATTCCCAAACACCAAGAATCAGAGTGAAGGTATATTCGCCTATAACTGGGAAGGTCCCTACCGCATAGAAGGCATCGTGGGTAATGGGGCATACAAGTTGGAGACTATGGACGGGGAAGCTGTCCCTAGGTCCTGGAACATCATTCACCTTAAAAAGTATTATATCTGAGGTTCCAGGTGCAGGACCCAGAAGTTTCACCTCCAGCAGGTACACCCCAGGACCCTTGAACCCCAACATTTAGTACTCCAGAAACCTTAGAACACGAACTAACTTGCTAAAAGTGTCTTTGACTAAGCAGCTATCGCTTGAAATGGAACAACCCTAGAACCCACTTGCTCGAGCCATAACTCACTCTCTCATAAGGTACATGCGCAAAGAACTAATCATTTTATTTCATACCGCCTGACTGTACCACCTGCATTGGTCTAACAGTAACATCTCTTTTGACGGCAGGAACAACTAAGTCACCAGGTAAGGTCTTTCGTTCAGTACGCACGTGCTAAGTCTCCTGAATTCAGCAGGTACTACTAAGGAAATGACAACTTACAACGTATCTTTCAAATCCTTTGAGTCAAAACCCTTTTTCTTATTTTTCCTTGGTGTCAACTTCACAGGTGTCACAAGGAGCAAAATGTGGAAGCAGCATACTTAGTATTTCAAATGGCCAAAACGAAACTCTCTTTCTTTTAAGTTGTAAAAATTCTGGGGGAACACACTTTGTGCTCCCTAAACTATTTTGGATTTATGAAATTGCTTCTATTTTTAAGTTTATCGTTGTTTTTGGATTGAATGTGGATATGGTAAGTTGAATATTAAGGCAATGTCCTAGTAGGCTAACTGATGAATAGGAACTAGCAAATTGTTCCTCCTGCAGGAAGTACCCAATGCGCGCGTGGTCGAAACAGAGGGATTCAAGCATCCTGATGGACATAAAGCTCTCTGAACCACAAAAGGCACCTCAACAAGTACGAAGCCGACACACAAACAGAAAGAACAAAAGAATTGCTAGCAAAACAATAGAAGGAACGAAACGAAAATTTCATAAAACACCCCTCAGGGGAACTTGAAAAGCAAATATTTTTGCCCCTCCTACAAGGCAAAACAAAAGTACCAAAAGGTACCAAGCACCAAGAGTCATATTACAATGGGCCACCACATAGGGTGCCCAACAAAACATCAAGTTAAAAATTAAAATGCCTAAACTAGGCAGCAGCAGCAACAGAATTTGGGGCGGCATCAGCACGAACATCCACAGGGATGTTAGGCTCCACAACAGCCTCTTCTCCAGGTGCACCTTCTCCTCTCTGAGCAACGGGGGATTCTTCCCTGACCTCCTCAACTAACGCGACAACTGGTTGCTCAGTCCTGGCACTGGTCTCTCCATCATCACCACCAAGCAAGTCATTGATGAGGCTAAAGTCCAGCTTAACTGGATATGCAGCATTAAACAGCCGTTCCTCCTCAGCCAGGTCCCAGTTGGAGTGCTCACCCGCCTCAAACTCCTTAATGTATTTGATCTTTGTTTCCCAGGCGGAAACCAATATAGAGTCCAAAAGCAGGTGCTTCAGCAGCTCCACCTCCTTGTGAGCCTCTTCCATACGCCCTATTACCACTCTCCTCTCAACATCCAGCTGTTTCTGGGCAGTTGCCTTCTCCTCCGCCAGCTTCTTCTGGGCAGCCACCTTCTCCCTCTTAGCCAGCGCCAGATCTGCCTCCACCTTCCCCAAGTTGACATTGAGGTTGTTCACCTACCCCATCAATCTGGCAACCTCCTTGCGCAGGAACATGCCATCCTGCAAAACCTGCCAGATGAATATTCAGCAACACGAATAGAATAGACCAGCAAAATATAAAGGGAATTAAAAGTTACCTGCAGGGTTTCCTCAAAAAAAAAAAAAGTTACCTGCAGGGCGCGCCCAGGAGCTTCATCTAGCCTAGCAGGGAGGGGGAGTATTTCCCAGAGAATGGACAGCAGCCGGAAGCAGGAATTGTTCCATGTGAGGCCAGAGAGGTACCCCACTGGAGTCATACCCCTTGGGAAGGCGGATTACAGTGGAAGTATTGGGCAGGGGTGGCCTAAGAGCCACTGCGGCCAGAGGAGCAACCTCAATAGGGACAGACGTGCTAACCAGCTCCATTTCAGCAGGGAGCGATGGTCTCTTCCTGGGAGAAGGACCGGAGGAGGCAGAAGCAACTTGCTTCCTCTTTCTATCCAGCAGGGAGAGGGAGAAAACATGAGTATTCCCTAGTGCAGGAGGACAGTTAGAATATAAACACAAAATAACCGTATAGCAAGAACAAATACCCAGGAAAAACAAAGCCTTACCAGACGACATCTGAAATTCGGCAGCTGGGGGTTCTTGCTGACTGGTGGAGGTACCAACTTCCTCTTCCTCCTCTTCCTCTTCCCCTTCTTCTTATTCTTTCTCTTCTTCCTCCTCTTGCTCTCCTTCACTAATGTCAAGAGGTACGGAGGCAGATGCACCAACAGGGGAAGAATGTACACCAGGGTAAGAACGAGTTGCAATAGGGAGAGTGAATAAACGGTCAACCACACTATGATATCTTAGGGGAACTGGCTGCTTCAAACCTACAGCAGTACACCAGTAAGAACATTAAAGTAAAAGAAAAACAAGAGACACCCAGAAACTAAAATTACCTTTAGAAGCCCCCCACTTATCAAATAAGTAATCGGGGGTGGGGGTAAGAGAGTCAATATTAACAAAGATGAATTTTGTGTTCCAGCGTTCATCTCTCACTTTGGGAGGAAGGATAACGCTAGGGTTGCTGCGGTCGCAAGACCTCAAGGTAATCAACCCGGCAACGAAGGGCCTGAAAGTATAGAGCAGGGCAAGGTCACCCAGACCAATCCCCAGATCGTGATCCTCAGCAAGGATACAAAGCGAGACCAGAATACGCCATGCATGAGCCCAAGTTGGCAGATTGCCAATCTATAGTGGCGCAGGATCCTTTGCACCAAAGGAGGAAAGGGAAAAGACAAACCCTGGGTAAAAGGGTACTCGTACAGGCACGCCCAACCGGGATTATAGGCATCCGGCGCCTCCCCAGGCTGAGGAATGTGAATCACGACCTCCTGCCCAAGGCCAAACCACTCTCTCACCTCCTCGAGGGGGGCGTCAGCAAAACTGGAATCACACAGATAGTGGTATGCGAGAATCCCAGAGGATCGGAAGGGAGAGAGAGCAGCAGCAGATGGACCCCCACGGGGAGAAGGAGGAGCTGTACGGCGGATAGACTTTTTGACCATAATTGCGGAGTTTAGAGGCGAAAAACTAAGAGAGAGAGTAAAAAGTGAGAAGTTACCTGGTGGATACGGAGATTTTATAAGAGAGGGAGGGTAATAGGGTTTTTGGAAAGAGGTTAATAGAAGACGGAAATAAGGGAAGTGGGAGGGGGAGGGGTGTATTTATAACAAAAAAGAAACGTGGGGAAGTGGGGAGTTATTGAGGGGAAATGATTGATTAGACCTCTAACGGCCAGTCTCATTGGATAAGGGTGCAAGTGGGCTGGCGTCACACTTCGACATCACCACTACATGCAACATCCAGGAGGGAAGCAACTCCCAGCATCCATCGAGCGAGAGAAGAACCTGGCAGTTGCTTGGGGGTAATTGTATGGGTAAAAATACCCTCTCATTTTCATCATGATGTGGAAACTCACTATTGGGTAAAACAGAAGCAAATGGATCAATGACAAGGCAACAGACTACTAGACATCAGAAAGAATAAGAGGGGATGAAACTGGACATTCAAATAAAGCGGAGGCCACAGATGAACCCAATAACAAGCAATCAGCAGGAACGTTGAAACAGTCAGCAGGAACATTGCGGTTACCAGCAGGAGCTTTGACAAAGTCAGCAACGACTTCCTATTTCATATAAAGTGGAGCGAGTGGTTGAGAAAACATAGGGATATGTGCGACAATTCAAGGAATATTATAAAAGAGCAACAAACATGAGATTCAAGGATATATCGGATTTATCACTCATCCCACTCAGAGAAACAACATTCATCATCTGCAACAAATAATAATCCACACACTTAGAAACATATACATCGTGCACATCATTTGTACTTAGTTGTTTGGAGATTACAGTTGTTCCACCTAGGTTTACCCTCGAAAACTATTACTGTTAGTGGATCATTGGTGGGATAACATTCCCCCCGCGGTTTTTCCCACATTTTGGGTTTTCCGCGTCACCATTTTGCTTGTGTCATTTGCCTTTCATTCCTTTTTGTTTGCTTTGCTTTCGTATTATTTGTTTACTTTCGTTCTCGTTATGTTCTTACTACTAATCTACTTAAGTCCTTAATATCGTATTTTAATTGAAATAGCCGCATTGACTCACAAATCTTTAGTCGGTAAAATCTTACCAAAACAATGTGCATAAGTCGGTGAATACTGAAATGCCTTTTCTTCGTAGGTCTCCCAACAACAGGTAAATAACAAACTAAAAAAAATGGCTCATCGGATATAATAATGTCATTACTTTGTGAGACATTCGTTTTTGTTTTATTTAACTATAGACATATATTAATGAGTATCTGTGCACATATTCGGGATTGCAGCGGTATCGTTAGTGTGGAAGGGCAAAACACAAGTGGTGGTCAGAGGTTCAAAACAGTTGCACAATATGCAAGAGTAAGGGGTCGAGGTAGAGGTCTAGTTAGAGGCAGCAATGTGGGAAAATAGAAAGTGTTTAATCTAAGTTAGGAAATGGGTTTGAAGATTGATTTGTAACAGATAGACAAAAATGGTACAACGTAGATCGTTTGATAAGGTTTTGAAAATGGATTTGTAATGAAGATATAACAGACTACTGTTAATGTGTTATTTCAAAGTTCAATTTAATTTGGATTTTTGTGATATTTCAAAGGGTTCATTCTTCTATCGGTTCATCTTACATGTGCAAATTCTATTAAAGAATATAGGTGTGATATTGTATTGAATGCATTGCGAGATTGTATTATGTAAACTGTGGTATTGTAACTTTAAATCGAACATTAGGTGTTATTGTTACTTTAAAATCAATCATACTGACGGATATTATTTGTAAAATTTAAAACATGTGATATAGTAATTCTTATTGAACAAACATTGTTCACCCTTGATTGACAATCTCTTTTTGGAAAGTCTGATATTGTATTGTATATCTTGTGATATTTTATGGCAAAACAGCTGATATTGTAAAACTAAGAGGATAATCATCATTTCCCAATAAGTAAGATATTGTATTGAATACTGTGTAGTATTGTATTGAATATATTGTGATATTGTAAAGACTAGTGTTACTATAATGTAATTAGTGTGATACTTGTGGTATTTATTTGAGACAAGTGTGATATTGTATTCGATATGTTGTGATATTGTATTGTGAAGAATACATATCCAATAGAATATCATAATACATATCCAATACAATATCACACGTCTAACTATGCAATATCACAACATGTACATTGAAATATCAGACTTCTGATAATACTTTTTAAAAGCTTTATGTATGAAATATCACACGTCGAACTATGCAATATCACAACATGTACATTGAAATATCAGACTTCTGGTAATACATTTTTATAGCTTTATGTATGAAATATCACACGTCTAACTATGCAATATCACAACATGTACATTAAAATATCAGACGTCTGATAATACTATTTTTAAGACTTTATGTATGAATAGTATCAAAAATTACACAAAAGTCAAGCAATGTACGAATAAAATCACCTATATCAGTGCGTATATCCTATACTATACTAATGAGGTATGGAGTGTAATTGTTATAATAGTAATGAAGTATGAGATGTATATCCTATATCTATTGAGCTCCATCAACAAGGAATCATCCAACCAAGAGACGACGACAAAAAAAATGTTTTGGATGAGCTTGATGAACATGAATCATTAAACCCCTCAATCAGCATCTGAACTCCCCTGAAAAATACAAAACAGCACAACAAGTAGTTGTCGGCGAATGAACAAAGACCGTATATATAGTTTCAGAAATTAAATTCATAAACAACACAACAAGTAGTCGTCAGCGCATGAGCACAGACAATACATACAATTCCAGAAATTAAAGTCATAAACAGAATCGTATGGCCTCTTACTTATCAATAGAATGTAATAGAATATATTCCAGAAATTAAAGTCATATCTCATTCTCGACGTCAGGTACAAAAGGATTAGGGCAGTTACGCTTATCATGGTCAGCCAATTGTTTGCAATTATTACAAAGCCGTTTAGGCTTCTCTGCTTTGGTAATGCATTGTTGCTTTGTTGATATCACTGTCTTCCCACTACCCTTGTTCTTTTCCTGGCAAGGAGGTAGAATCCTCACCTCAGTTGAGGAACTACATCCAAGAAGCATTTCCAACTCCTGCTCTTTTACCATTGACTGTGCTTGTGGATTGAGTTTGACCCTAAATTGCTTCAATGTGTCAGCAAGATCAGTTATCTGATTGTTCGGCATAGTTCTCAGCACACTGATAGTTGAGTAGAACTCTAACCATAACTTGCACATCTCCAGCTTCCTTACATCAGTGGCATCAAAGTCGTCAATTAACTCACCATTTGAACCATAAAGAGGGATCTTTTGTGCATTCTTTGTCCAGCGCATAAGAATGTACTTATCAGGCAAAGTTGATACCCGTCGTTGTGAGTACCAAAGATAAAATTTATAATTCCTATTAAGACTAACCTAGGCTAGTGGTAACAGGGTCGAACCACAAGGAGGCAGATGTAAATTCTAGTTGATTTATATTCAGTCTAAGGTAACAATTGTGGGGGTTGAGTTGAAATGGTCTATAGCTAAGAACAGATAAAGATAATAAACTAAAAAGACGGTTTAACAGATAAAGAAAGGGGTACTAGGATGATCGGTTCATTATAGCTTCGGCAAAAAAACTAAGTCGGTCCGAGTCAACACAGTGAGGCGGGAAATAAAGAGGTCCTCTCGGTCCACTCTTAACAAATAGCATCTTTCGATCTCGCTATAGGTCCCTAATATCACTAATACTAACTTTCGTTCTGAAAAGTGACTAATGGTCTAAACTATACCTATCTTTCGATCTTAGCACAGTTTAGTCGATTCAATTGACGGTCTAACAACTTACCCTATCTTTCGATCTATTGGGTCAGTCATAAAAGGGTATCTAACTGGTCGCATGCATTCGATTCGTTAAATACAACAATTAAAATCAATTAAAACGAAATAAGCTCACGAGGTCAGTCGATCGACCGGGTAAGGTGGTCGATCGACCAACACGCGGGTTCAGGCCGTGTCTAATCTAATGCCGCCTATGCTACAATTCGCCTACATCCTAGCACAAATTATTTAGCTACTCATGCTAAGGGTGAAAACAATAACATTGACGATGAAACTAGCTACTGAATTCATGCTTAAAACGGTAAAGAAAGCAATTAACATAAACAATGAAATTGGTTGCGGAAACTAGCTAGCAATTCTAAACTATTGATAAAATAAAGATGAACCAAAATTAGGGCAGAAGAATACCGAATTGCAGAGGAAAGATTAGTTATTAAGAACCGAAAATCCAATGCTTAACAATCCCAAACCCTAACTATCTATCAAGAACCGTATGCGGAAACTTAATGAAAATTACTGAATAAAACTTAGGTAAAAACTTGGATGAAAAACTGAATGAAAAACTGAATGTCAAACTAGGTATTCTCAGTTACGTTATATAGAAAGTGTACGTAACAATTATTCCAAAACCTAAACTTCACGGGCTTCAAGTTCCTCGGTCTTTTAATTCACGTCTGGAACAGCATTGTGGTCGATCGACTAAGGTAGGTGGTCGATCGACTGGTCCTCAGTGTACAGTAGCTTCTGGAATCCGAACATTGGTCGATCGACTGAGGGTGATGGTCGATCGACTACTTGAGCTGCTACTTGACTTCTTAAAACTCGTGGACTTGTCTTTTGGGCCTCAAATTGCACACCAAGCTCGTTCCTCGGGTGAATACTTTACGTCAAATGCAATGTAGGATACTTGGGGACGGATTTAGCTCGATTTCCGCTGGATTCTTCACATTTCTGCAATAATGTACAAAATACGGAAGTAGACGGAAATAGGGAGAAATGCAGCATAAACTACAAGAATGAGCTCTGAAATGCGTGTAAAATGGGATGTAAAACATCATATAAAAGACACGCATCAACTTCCCCAAACCGAACCCTTGCTTGTCCCCAAGCAAGAACTAGACTCGATCTAATAACCTAATGGAACGAGTTCAATCTCAGAGCGAAATGCAAACTGTTAAGCCTAAACCAATTTAATGCACAACCAACAATCAATTAGTAATGTGAATCATGCAAACGAGTTATGTAGTCGTTAAAATTATGCTGAACTGCCAACCGTATAGACTTATCAAATTGGACTCTCACGGGTCGCTCAAATCACTCAATAAATACAGGTGAATATATGTAAGATAGAAAGAATTAATTTTGTAGTGACTCTCACCTAACTACGACCTATGAAGACATGCCAGCAATAAAATATGAAAGCAATCTCTACAACCGTACATATGCATTCCAACCAAACAGATGACCAATGACACATGCCGAGGTATATATGGGATATGTGAGGTATGGGTAAGAAGAGGCAAAATATTTTATGGTAAAGTGGAGGTACAGGTGATCAAGCTAGTACCAAAACGGAACCAAGTGGCAACATCCAACTTCTTGCTCATAATCAAACGAAACGGTGCTATAGCAACCACAAAACTCACAATCTCCAAAATACTAAATCAATAAACTCCCCGTAAAATATAAAATGGAACATGGGAGCAAAAATCGCCAAAAGATAAGGATTAAATTATGCGAATTGACTTTTTTTTTTCCTCGGATCTTCAGTCGATCGACCCAATTGGGCAGTCGATCGACTGCCTTGAACAGTACAGAACTCTTTTTTTTTCTTTTCTTTTTTTTCGAATCATTTTTCTCTTTTTTTTTTCTTTTGTTTCTTTCTTTCCTTTTTCATTCTCCAATCATCATCTCAACAGAGCATATGCCACCAAAAACGAGTAACAATCCCAAAAACTAAACTACTAGCTTGACAAAGGACAGGCTAAACGTAGGATGTAGTAAATGGGACAAAAAGGGATATTTTTGGTAGTGTGGAGTTTATGGGCCTAATAAGAAAAGGGAAACCTCTACCACATGTGTCGACAAACCACAAACCGAATGCATACAGGTATTAAGTAGATCAAATTCATATTTATGCAAATTAAGGAAACATGTCTCATAAGGAGAACTACTCACATTCCTAGATAAACTGGTCATAGATGTCACCAGTTATAGGCTCTAAATCTCAGAATGTATGATGTAGCTTGCCAATTTTCTAAGTCAGGTCTCAAGTCCAGCAAATAATTAACGAAAACTCGTAGGTATGCATAAACGATTCTACTAATAACATGTTAATCTAGCAAGGCTCAGGCAAAACAGATGCAAATGCAATGTCATCATGGAAATACTACCGTTCCGACTCGACCTACATGCTAAAATAAACGTGCATTTTAAGGGAGTTTTTTTTGAAATTTTTCAATTTTTTCAATTTTTGATGTTTTCTGTATATATAAGAGAAATGAAATAAACAATGCAAAACAGAATTAAACGTGAATGCAAGCAAATGATATGCGACGCAAAACCCTTCCCCAAACCAAATCGCACAATGTCCCCATTGTGCAAAATCATATAATGAAGAAAAGAGAAATGGAAATTTGCGGGAAGTAAATAAATATGACATGAAGTAAGGAAATCAGGAACTCACAAGACTTTAAGCGCAAAGGAAACCTCCCCAAACCAGCGTGAGCTAGGAGGTTTCAGTAGCTAGCAGTGCTACCATAAGTGCCTGAAAAGACAGAAAAATACCACGCATAAGACTGAGAAAACAATTTTGAAGCGGTAAAATTGTGCATAAATGAGAGAACAGAAGAAATATATAAATTTTACGGAAGATAAAAGGTGGAGTAGAAGACTCCCTTAAATCCGCATATCGACCAAACACAGCAGGGGAGAGGTCGTGAACAAATACAGCAGCAGCAGTGGTCGATCGACCAAGAAGATCGGTCGATCGACCAAGTGGGCGTGAACAAGAGCTCTCAGAAACACACAAATCAGTCGATCGACTATATAGGCTGGTCGATCGACTGAAAACACTGCTGCGACATCTTAATTCTTCGTATTAGCTCAATGATTTTGAGCTAACAAGCTCTAAATACCTGCAAGTACACAATAATACGCGCCCAATATTGCGCAAAACCCAGAATAAAGTCTAAAGTACTTAAGAATCCTAAACAAGCGAAATAAAATGCGAAGTTTTCGCGCATACAAAAAGCAATAAAAATTGTTTTAACAAAAGCAAATAAAATGAAGTTTAAAACGAGCTCGATCAACTAATAGTTGATCAAGAAGGACCACGGTATGGCCCACTTCGTCGGCTTCTGGCTACTAGAGGTAGCCTCAATGGTGCTCATCTTATCAGCTGCGCCCTTCTCAGCTTCGACAGTCGGAGAGCTCAACGGATCAACTTCGTCATTTCCCCAATCAAGGGTTTCTTTGGGCTCATCGGAATCCAAGTCGGACTCCTTTGCTTTGACTGGCTCGTCATCAACTATCTCATCAATTCCATAGCTCAGGCAACCAAGACCTCCTCTTTGAATGATAGGCTTTGTCGCAGCTAGAGTGACCTGCAGCTCATCCTTCCCCAAACCAGTTCCTGCAATGTCTAAAATAACAGATTCTTCCTCCTTTCTGCTCCCAATCTGGGGCGGAGGGGTTAGCACAGGAGTGGTAATAGAGACAGGCAATTCAGGAAGTACAAAGTACGATTTCTTTTCAGAAACCGTATTACAAGTAACAGGCCACATGGGGTCCTTCTTTTTAGCAGGTTGGGCAAAAATGATAGAGTGTTTCCCAACTTTGAAGGTCAAAGTTCTAGAGCCTACGTCAATAACTGCACCAGCAGTGTGCAGAAACGGCCTACCTAGGATGATCGGTATATGGGCATCCTCAGGCATGTCAAGGACAACAAAGTCAACAGGGAAGAAAAACTTCCCTATTTGGACGGGTATGTCCTCTAGGACTCCTATAGGCTCGACCGCGATCGGTCACCATCCGAACTCATGTCTGTGATAGCAAACCGGGTCAACTTAAGCTTCCTAGCTAAACTCAAGGGCATGACGCTTATACTAGCCCCTAGGTCACATAATGCCTTCTCAATTGAGAAGGTGCCTATTTTGCAAGGGACGGAAAAGCTACCCGGATCCTCTAACTTATGGGGCGCAGTGTGAGACAGATAGGAGCAAGACTCCTTAGTAAGTGCGACAGTGTGCACTGTTTCAAGTGACCGCTTTTTGGACAAAAGTTGTTTCATAAATTTAGTATAAGCGGGCACTTGGTTTACTAACTCAAGGAAGGGGACTTGTTCATTCAGACTACGGATAACTTTTTCAAATTTGCTGAAAGATACCTGTTCCTTGGTCGGCACTAGCCTCTTCGGGTAAGGGGCTGTAAGAAGGACCTTAGCCCTCTCCTCCAAATCACGCGCGCCGGCATCCTTGGACTTAGGCTGGAAATCCGTCACCTTCTCTTTGTTGAAGGTAGACCCCTCCTCAGACCGTCTCAACTGAGAACCATTAACCGTCATTGGGTCGAACTTCGGGACCGGACCACCCATCAAAGCACTCGGGTCTTGTCCTAAAGTCTTCGGATCGTGGTACCCCGAAACAAGTGGTCTCGCAGATTATTTGGCATTAAAGGACGAAATTCCTCAGCATCAGCTGCGATCTTAGTCGATCGACCACTGTCCTCAGTCGATCGACTGAGATGTACAGTTCCAGAAGCTCCTGTAACCCGTGCTTCAGTCGATCGACTAGGTATATCAGTCGATCGACTGATATACCTGGTAGACGGCTGTTTCTTTGATTTATTCGTTGAAGCTTTCTTTTGACTTGTTTCAGGCTCATCTTTTTCAACAGCGTCCTCGACCATGGCAGGACTATCAAGGGTGGACCCACTCCTCAAAGTGATCGCATTTAGGGTCTTCTTTTGTTCAGGTTGAGTCGGCAAGTGTCCGGGAGCTCGAGTGTTGCTTTTGCTAGCCAGTTGAGCTATTTGGCTTTCTAGTAACTTCATCCCGGCCTCTCTTGCTTGGGACTCCTTTAGCAACAGGTTCTTAAGCTCGGAAAATTCAGAATTCTGCGATTGTTGCTGCTGCAGCATATAAGGAGGTTTCTGATATTGTTGTTGCTTTTGATGAGGGGGCACATAGGGTTGCTGCTGCGGCGGAGGTTGAGTTGGATTCAGGACATTTTGGCTCCTCCAACTCAAGTTTGGATGGGTATTCGGCTCATAGTAGGTGTTGGTCTGCCTATAGTGTTGAAAGGCAGCACAAGATTCAAAGGGACTAGGGCAGTTTTTCGAGACATGGCCCTCACCTCCACACCTTTCACAGACGAAAGGACCGTCTGACACAGCGTTTACCTGGTACATCCCACCTTTAGAAGCTCCTCCTAGCTCATACTTGTCAAATCTCGCAGTAAGAGCCTCAAGCGCAGCGACAGAGGAAGATTCAAAGACTCTCTCTCTGGTTCCCTCTAGAATTCCCATACTCGGCCTTGTGGGTAGCAAGATCGTCAATGATCTTCCACCCCTTGGTTGCTCCCAAATTCTCAGCAAATCGTCCATTGGCTGCAACATCCAAAATGGCCCTCTGATCGTCGTACAACCCATTGTAGAAATGATTGCACAAGCTCCACTTTTCGAACCCATGGTGCGGTATGGTTCGCACCAACTTCTTAAATCGGACCCATGCTTCGTGGAAATTCTCATCTGGCCCTTGTTTAAAGCCCGTGATTTGAGCTCTAATAGCAATCGTCCTTGAAGCAGAAAAGTACTTCTTGTAGAATGCCAATGCCAATGAATTCCAATCGGTGATCCCCTGAACGGTTCGGTCCAAATCTCTATACCACTCCCTTGCGGCATCACGAAGAGAGAAGATGAACATGGTCTCCTTGATCGGTCTTGGGTCACGCCGGTTGGTGGGGGTATGGAACAATGATGAGTCAATAAAGGTCTCCATATGCTTAGCCGCATCTTCATTTGCGCTCCCGAACCGGTTCTTCTCAACCATGCTAATGTATGAAGGCTTTGGTTCGAACATCCTGGCATCTCCTGGTAATTCGAACCTTTTATATAAGTTTTCAGCTGTTGGCTCAGAATGACTAGCTATACTCGCTTCCTCGGCCATGACTGGAATTTCTCGGAGAAGTAATCGTCTCGGCTGAAGAAGTGGAAACGGTGAAGATCGTGGGTCTTCTTCGAACAGATTGTTCTCGTAATATCTTGACGAGTACTCGCTCTTCCTCTGTCGGTAGTACTCTTTGTGTTCGTCTCAACTCGCGCAAGGATTTATCTATCTCGGGGTCAAATGGCACTAGTTCACCACCCCGTGACTCCGCGCATAAGAGGAAACTACAAAAAGAATATAAGAAAAGTTTAAGGAACAAAAGTCCCTTAAACTAAGAAAGACTAAAAATAAAACAACTAAAATTAGGACTATTGCCTCCCAAGAACGGCGCCAAAATTTGATACCCGTCGTTGTGAGTACCAAAGATAAAATTTATAATTCCTATTAAGACTAACCTAGGCTAGTGGTAACAGGGTCGAACCACAAGGAGGCAGATGTAAATTCTAGTTGATTTATATTCAGTCTAAGGTAACAATTATGGGGGTTGAGTTGAAATGGTCTATAGCTAAGAACAGATAAAGATAATAAACTAAAAAGACGGTTTAACAGATAAAGAAAGGGGTACTAGGATGATCGGTTCACTATAGCTTCTAATGGCAAAGAAACTAAGTCGGTGCGAGTCAACACGGGTGAGGCGGGAAATAAAGAGGTCCTCTCGGTCCACTCTTAACAAATAGCATCTTTCGATCTCGCTATAGGTCCCTAATATCACTAATACTAACTTTCGTTCTGCAAAGTGACTAATGGTCTAAACTATACCTATCTTTCGATCTTAGCACAGTTTAGTCGATTCAATTGATGGTCTAACAACTTACCCTATCTTTCGATCTATTGGGTCAGTCATAAAAGGGTATCTAACTGGTCGCATGCATTCGATTCGTTAAATACAACAATTAAAATCAATTAAAACGAAATAAGCTCACGAGGTCAGTCGATCGACCGGGTAAGGTGGTCGATCGACCAACACGCGGGTTCAGGCCGTGTCTACTCTAATGCCGCCTATGCTACAATTCGCCTACATCCTAGCACAAATTATTTAGCTACTCATGCTAAGGGTGAAAACAATAACATTGACGATGAAACTAGCTACTGAATTCATGCTTAAAACGGTAAAGAAAGCAATTAACATAAACAATGAAATTGGTTGCGGGAAACTAGCTAGCAATTCTAAACTATTGATAAAATAAAGATGAACCAAAATTCGGGCAGAAGAATACCGAATTGCAGAGGAAAGATTAGTTATTAAGAACCGAAAATCCAATGCTCAACAATCCCAAACCCTAACTATCTATCAAGAACCGTATGCGGAAACTTAATGAAAATTACTGAATAAAACTTAGGTAAAAACTTGGATGAAAAACTGAATGAAAAACTGAATGTCAAACTAGGTATTCTCAGTTACGTTATATAGAAAGTGTACGTAACAATTATTCCAAAACCTAAACTTCACGGGCTTCAAGTTCCTCGGTCTTTTAATTCACGTCGGAACAAGATTGTGGTCGATCGACTAAGGTAGGTGGTCGATCGACCGGTCCTCGATGTCTGAGCTTCGGAACCCGAACATTGGTCGATCGACTGAGGGTGATGGTCGATCGACTACTTGAGCTGCTACTTGACTTCTTAAAACTCGTGGACTTGTCTTTTGGGCCTCGAATTGCACACCAAGCTCGTTCCTCGGGTGAATACTTTACGTCAAATGCAATGTAGGATACTTGGGGACGGATTTAGCTCGATTTCCGCTGGATTCTTCACATTTCTGCAATAATGTACAAAATACGGAAGTAGACGGAAATAGGGAGAAATGCAGCATAAACTACAAGAATGAGCACTGAAATGCGTGTAAAATGGGATGTAAAACATCATATAAAAGACACGCATCAAAAGTCTTGACTTGTTTCCCAGAGAAAACCCATATAATGTGTCTGCAAATAATACCCTTTCTATTGAACAACTTACAAGAACATTCTGTATCGTTGCTTGTAGAATTGAACACTACTTGAAAGGTCTTATGCATTCTAGCGTTAGCTACAACAATGACCTCTACACTGTGGATAGGTGGTGTGAAGCCACCAACACTAAGGGAACACGTGGAGGCAGCAACTTCTTGTTGAAAATCTTTGAAAATAGCATGGGTATAAACCTTGGATGCATGAGCTTCCAAGTGTAGAGACGTAGCTAATTGTGGCAAAGTATAATCACTGTCTCGATCATGTTGCTTTTTAGTATGGCGCTATTGATCCATGGCGCTTTGAAATCGCATCCAAAACTCAACAAGTGTACCATGTATATTTTCAAAACGCTTGAAAAAGCTATTCTGGCTCTCCGATCCTTGAGTTGTTGAGAGAAGACATCCCATAGGATTATCACGATAATAAGCCGGGATCCATCTGCTTCTTTTTTAATACATGTATGACAACCATGAATGGGCTTGCAAGTTATGTTCAGCAATTAACTCAGACCACTTGGATTCAACTTCTAAAGGTTCCAAGTCAGAGTCCCAAACTACAGCATTCAAACGACTCACAAAATCAGTCTCTTTGGATATTGTACTTCCAATCTTATCAGTGACCTTTTGCATAATATGCCACATGCAATATCTATGCTTAGCCTTCTTGAAAATTTTGGGTACAACCTTCTTTTTTCCTGGACATTGGTCAATGATTATACATTGCGGCTCTCGCTGACCCATAGCGTCTAAGAACTTCTCAATAACCCACTTAAATGAATCTTCATCCTCATGAAACAACAATTCAGTAGCAAAAGTCACATATCTTTTATGGTGGTCTACTCCAGTTAAAGGAGTGAAAATCATAGAATATTTATTTGTACCGTGAGTTGGATCAAAATTGACCAAATCTGTAACACCCCCATTTATTCAGAAGCCTTTAGCTAGAAATCCCAAGTAAATGAGAGCGTTACCATCTCAGTTTCCCGAGGTAGTCAATAACAAAGTACAACAAATCAAAGTACTTTAAATCAAATTTAGCGATTACATGTTTACTACAACTCAACCAAACTAAAACTTAATATAAAATTTAATACAACTCGCATCAGAAATAAATAAAGTGATTAATAACGATATGATCTATACTTCTAGGTAGACTGGCCGAATCCTCACGCATCCCATAAGCTCCCACGTTAACTAATCATTAGCACCGGCAAATCTGTTCCCCATTTATGGTTCATCACACGAATACACTGTCAACCACGAGGTTGAGTAGTAATAAACTAAACAACAATAATAATCCAACCAAAATAGACATCCTTCAAATTCTCATCACTTCATTCGTACAACTCACTTACATCACTGCAGTAGCACAACCCCCTTAACACCGTGCTATGCTCAACTGGCAGTAGTACTTGCGTACCATGCTTACCTAGCAGTAGTAATTACTTACTATGCACAACTATCTCTGGCAGTAGTAATTATTTACTATGCACATCTGGCAATAACGATCACTCGCTATGCACAACTGGCAGTAACACCCTCCGTGTTATGCTCAACTTAACAACCATCACACCACACCATATATAACCAACAATAATGAACAATAACAATCCAGTCATACGGCTCCGTTAATAACTTAGCATACACATATATTCCGTCTCCAATACTCATTCATAATATTAACATTAACTTCGTCATCCATCACAATTTAATATACGTTCACTTAATAATAACATACGAGTTGAGTAGGAAATTTCTACCTGATAAGCAATATTCCAGTAAATGCAATCCAAATACGTAGTAATCCAAATAAAGCCTTTCAACAATTCCGTCACCTATCATAAATAATTATTCCATTATTATTAACTCATTATTATTAATTATCATATTTTATTCATAATGTATTATTATTAATTATTACGATATACGAAAAATCCGAGTCAACCCAACTTAGAAACCCGACTCACAAATTTTATCAAACCCGATTAAATTACAAAACGATTACTAGAATTATTATAAACTCATCCTAAAACAATTTACCCAACTTAAATTCCCATGAACACACTCAACAACACTCATTCAACCCGTGTCCTACTCCCAAACCCGACAACTACTACCCCCTGCCACCAGCTCCGCCACATGTCTCCCCTACCAACAACCTAGCCACGACCCAAACACCTGCAACCACCACCACACACGGCCAGTAAGACACTCCCTAGCAACCACGATCAACAACATACCACCCTCGAAACCACCCTTTGAACACCCCTTTCCCGTCGGTCAATGGTGGTCAACGGTGGGTCCGGTCGACCTCTAGTGTCCCAGGTCAAGGTCATGGTCTCGGGTCATTCAACGGTTGTCTATTTAACGAGTTATATTAGTCTTAAGGTGAGTATGTTATGAGACGATTAGAAAATTACCTTGTGACGATCTCCTAGCTAGTTTTTTTTTTTTTTTGGTGAAATGTAAGAATTCTCATTAAGCACAAACCAAGGTTTCAAAGATACATCATAATTTATACTAGCTTACATCAAGATTTGTTCAAGCCATTGCCTATCACTACTCTTCTTAATTCTACTCACTTGTCCTAACAATTTGATTTTCATCAAATCTTTACATTGCATAGCAAGAACATCAGGACGTAACAGCACACCTTCTAGCCTAGCAGCATTTCTTTGTTGCCTCCTAGCTAGTTCTTCCTTCTCTTTTCTCTTATGTGAATGATTATGTCTTTATGTGAAAATAAGCTTTCTTATTAAGTCATGCCATCTATTTATAGTGATAAGGTAGGTCTTTGAGAGCGATATTAGGAAACTACTATATTATATTATATACTATTATATACTATTATATACTATTATATACTATTATATACTATTATATACTATTATATACTATTATTATTATTATTATTATTATTATTATTATTATTATTATTATTATTATTATTATTATTATTATTATTATTATTATTATTATTATTATTATTATTATTATTATTATTATTATTATTATTATTATTATTATTATTATTATATCAATACTACTCGAGTACTACGAGCCTAACATACCCATACACGACCCATCTCACGGCCTAATATCTAATTCCTGACTCATTTATTATTTTATTATTAATTATCGTCTTATTTGCAATTATTAATATAAATGCCTTTTAATTAATTATTTGAATTACATAATTTATTCTTATAAATAGTTATCAAATTACGGGGTATTACAAAATCTCCAAAGGAAGAGTAGTTTCGACGTGCCTGTGCATCACACTAAAACACACGAACCAAACATTTGAAAGAATCCACTTCATAAGCAAAGTAGAAACCTGGATTGGTTTCAGATAGGTCCTCGAAATGATTGATGAACAATTGAGCATCCTTATCTCTTATGAAACATTTGATATCCCTTCCAAAGTTCTTAAAATCAATCAATTGAGCACCAACATTCTCGTAGCCATCTGCATGTTCCTTAGAATATCTATATGCCAATGTTAGGCCTAAATTAACCTTTGAATGTTCAATAATTGCCTTTTTATGAAAAAGATGAAGGTGTCTCTTTTTTCTTTGAAATTCTTGATTTGTGAGTGAACAAAGACGATGATTATGCCATTCACGAAACTGAGCAACAACATAAATATTCTTGATAAGGCGAAATTCAATCATAGCATCGCAACCAATCCTAGTTAGTTTATTGTTCTTGATATCAAACGGCTTTATAAGTGTCTGCTCCACTACACTATCATGAACAACAGCCTTCCTCTTCTTACCATCTCTAAACCCTTCACGATTACAGACAACAAGTTTATAAAAGATAGCACCATCAACATTTTTTTTGGGAGGACTTCCTTGGTTAAAAACCACATGCTTCTGCATACACATTATAAAAACTGATAGCGTCTTCCAAATTTTTAAAAATCTGACCAAGTTGAGGTTTAGACTGAATTGCGATATTCCTTGTCCACAATTCAGTACCACCAGGTGTGGAATCCAAAAGCAGTTGATGTTCATGATAAGAAACAGAAGGTTGTTCAATGCATGGAATAGAAGTAATTTCAGTAAAATGATTATCATTAGACGTAGGTGGAGAAGGACTTTCAATGCGTGGAATAGAAATAATTTGAGACACACTAGTATCGTTAGAGGTGGGTCCAGAAGAAAGTATACAACTATTAGCATATGGAAAACAATATAATATGAAAAGCATTAAAACATATAACATGTATTAAGTAAACAGTAAGGGACCAAGACTAATGACAAAGTTTGTTATTGTAATAGCTGTGATATTGTATTGAACATGGTGTGATATTGTATTGGATATCTGTTGATATTGTAATACTGTGAAAGCAATGTCAAGATCTGTAAACGAATATAGTACGAGAATGCATAACAACAGCTGATAACAGATGTAAAGTAAACAATAGGTTACAATGACAACAAATTCATAAGAAAATTAAAAATATAGCTAGGAAAACCGTATAAAAATTGAAAATATAGACAAATTAATAAGAAACGAAGTAAGAGGACTAATAATTACAAATATATGTAGCAAAAACAACAAGTAAATGAAAATATAAGCTGGAAATTGCGAAGGTAGACATAAATTCATAACAAAGCAGTAAGATCAAGAGTAATTCCGAATATATGTAACAAAAACAACAATTACATGAAAATAAAGCTGAAAATTGAAAATCTAAACATGAATTCATAATAAAGCTCCGTCGAAGAAGATGAATCTATGTATAAAAAATGACAATAACATCAAAATAAAGCAAAAAAAACAAAGTAAATTGAAAGTAGATGTACCTGACATAGCGATTTAGATTGAAGAGAAGTATGATCAATTATAAGAAATAGAAATCAACAAATAATCACGATAGAAAGCAGCAGCAGAGGAAGGAATCCATGGATAAAGCTCCGTCGAAGAAGATGATATTTAGAGAGAGAACGAAATTGGGAGAGATTAATGAATAGCTGATGATATTTAGGGGATATTTATACAAAGAATTAAAATGACCAAACTGCCCTTAATTATGTGCGTTAATAGAAGACGTTGGATCTCTTAGTTCAGACGGCTTAGATTGATCCTCAATCCCTATATGAGTTATACTCATATGATCCTAATTCTCTCTCTCTCTCTCTCTCTCTCTCTCTATATATATATATATATATATATATATATATATATATATATACCAAATAAGCTGGACCTTTACAGACTTACCAAAGTAATACAAGAATAGGTGGTACACCTAAGTACGTACATTACTAGTGATTAGGACTTTACCGCAAAGTGTTAAATTTAAACGGTTTAAACCTATAGAGGACTACAAAACAGTTAGTGCCTTCTTTTGGCTTACAGCAAACAGTGCGGTACACCTACATAGGTCGTTAGTTCAAACTGAACACAATATGTACCCTCACTAAACCCACTTAAATTACGTTGATAAGTAATAAAAACCAGTTAGAAAAATAACATAACCATGGTCAAATAGGTAGTTTAGTCAAGTCTTATCATAATTTAACAAAGGATTTAGCCTATAAGGCTCATCCTTGGAGTATCTAAAATAAAAATAAAAACAAAAATTAAAAAAAAACAACTTACAAACTTAATTTTGCAACCAGTAGATGAGGAACGCTTAGTAAACTTTTATTATAAAGAGAAAAGATTTACACGTGAGAGATAGAGATAGAGCTAGAAAAAGCATGCCTCTAACAAATAAAAAACGCATCCTTTTATAAGCAAGGAGCGGGAAACAGACAATTAAAACAAACAGTTTTTAAAGTGTAAGCTTTATAAAAGCATAACCAAAATTCAACAAAGCTCACCATAAATTCAACAAAGCCTATCTAACCACTTATTAGTTTTTTTGAAAATGCTCCAATAATGCATGTACTACTTTTGTTAGCGTAAAAATATATCGTCTTCTTCATTTTCTATTTATGAAACTTTTGATAGGTATCATAATCTGAGTGTCTTTAGTGATATCATCTTCTACCATTTTCTGAATATCAGTATCCTCATCAGGTGCTTGGGCATCTTGTAAAAGAATAAATTTATGCTTGCTGTTTGATGCAATAGATGTTGCCATGGACGTATCACTTTTCTGAGATTTATTATCCTCTTCTGAAATAGCTTTCTGAGCTAGAGCTTTATTAGTTAAAGCTAAATAATATTGGACAATTTCTTCCTTTGATTAGTCTTCAATATTAAATTCATCATTAACCAACTCAGTGTCGTCATTATCCTCTTTATTAAGATAAAAGATAGTATAACTGTTAATTTTATCTTGAATAAGGTCAATTGTATATTGACAATTTAACTCATTAGTTTCCTTATTTTGCTTGAGCATAGTATCCCAAAAACGAGATTATGATTCTCTCTTTAAGCAGAATAATTTGTTTTGGGTATAACCCGTTTTAGGACAAAATTTCCAAATCCATGGAATAGAAAATCCAATAAAGAAATTCATTTGACTAATACCAGTGATATCATCTTCTGGTGTTTTTAGTATAACCTCTTTCCATTCCTCAAAAAGATTTTTAAATAATGGAGGTAATATCTCTTCCGTCCATAGAACTGCCACCATACTATAAGTCAGGTTGACAATGTTTGGTTATAAACCTCTTGACCAGTTTTAATATGCCAAGTATGACTCTTCTTATCATTCTCATAGAGAAAAACTTTGTCAAAGCTTGGATATAATCCCACTAATTATATTCAATACGATTGCCTTTATTAACTAAAATTTTTGTTTTGAGAGGAGTAACACCCCATTCTTCAATAAGTATAACTTTTTTTATATAAATTTTTGAGAAATTATAAATTTCTGGATCATTGCTATTGAAATGATGGATATCACAACCATTAGATGAGAGTATACTCTCATAAAAGAATCTACTTTTGTAATATTCCATAGTATACTGATTATTAATCAGATATCTTTCATAGAGAAACCAAGGATTATCTCCCCAGTTCTTATCAAAATTATTTTGTAGGAGTATAATCCTTTCTTCTTGGTTTTTTAACTATTTTTTCTTTTTCATCAATTGATTCCTTAAATTATCTTCCTAATGGAAGAAGAGACTTTATCTTGTCCCTTTTGTTTTCATAGTCTGAACTCTTCGAGTTCTTCTTTTTTGTGATTTCATCACTAAAAGTTTTAGCTATAAGCTTCCTGCTTCCATGCTGGATCAAGATATTACTTGGTCCTGGTTCTGAACTGCCTCCCTTATTAGGAGAATATCTTCCTCTCCCTCTATTAGAGGGATAAGTGCCACGGCCACTGCCACGATACATTCCTGAAAGATTAAACATTAAACAGATAAATACTCCCTTGTTAAAAAATCTGGGAGATGATTTTCAGAACCTTTTTTATAAAAGATTTCAAAATCAAAAGGGGCTAAATGCTCTTGCCATCTTGCACATCTGTTTGGAAATATCATGTTTAAAATCTTTTTGAAACATAAATTTCGCAGAACCGCAATCTGTCATGATTATAAGTTTTTGATTATATAAATCATTTTGAAATTTTAAAACACATCTTACTATTACAAGAACTTCTTTTGAAACAGTTGCATAATTAAATTGTCCTGGATTCCATTTTCCTGAATAAAATCGGACCAAATATTCTTTTTTATCTAGAGGATTAACCTGTTTAAGAATACCTCCATAACCAATGTCTGAAGCATCAGTCTCAATAATTTTATCCCAATAAGGATTAGCTAACATAAGACATGGTAAAAATATAACTTTACTCTTAATTTTTTTAACAGCATTAGTATGATCTTTAGACCATATATTAGGACTCTTTTTCAGTCTATCATAAAGGATAGTTGTATCTTTTGCTAGATCAGCGTAATAAGGGAAAATATAATTCAAGCTTCCTAAAAATCTTTGAAGCTGAGTTTTATCAGTAATTTCATCTGGAAACTTCGACCCAAACTCAATACTTCTGTTTATAGGAATGATTTTCCCTTTTTCAATATTATGACCTAAGAAACCGATTTTCGGTTGAAATAGAGACATTTTAGGTTTGGATATAACTAAACCATTTGTGTTCCGGGTGTAATTCCAGAGCAAGTATAGTTACCACCCGTGGCTTGTTGAATGATGTCTTGAGTTGGACTCTCCTTTGGTCTTAATCGTTCCTCTCGGTCTCTCCTGCAACAATGAACGAACTGAGGGCTTGGCTTTGTGCCAAGCGTACTCACTCCGACGCTCAAGTCAGTAAACTTAAAGGATAAGTTGTTGCTTGGCTGAATGTATAATGTAGAGAGATAAGGAAGATATTACCAGATGAATAGTGTATTTAGGTTTAGTTATGTATATGTTGGGATCCTTTCCTTAATGAAGGGTGAGGAGTATTTATAGGCTTTCACCTTTTGTCACGTAGTGGCCAAGTGGCCAAGTGGCTAGCAGGTGGAAAGACTGATCTACCCCTCGGCCGAGGTTTCTATGGCAGGCCGGCGGGCCCTGTTGACTCACCGCCGAGGGGTCTAGGATGTGAGTACGCGGGTATGTGCCCCGGGGGCAAGTTGCCATGCCGAGACCCAGCCGACAGTAGATGGGCCGATCGGCTAGGGCGCCTAAGTCGTTGACTTCTTGTGGATATCTTTGACCTTGCTCAATATGTTGACTTGGTCAGCGGTGCAGAATATGCCCCATCAATTTGCCCCCAGCGTAGTCTATGCCGTGCTATGGGCTCCGATGTACGTTTGAGCGTATATTCTGCGTAAGTAATTTGCTGAAAATTTCTGCATCGGCTTCTTCTGCGGCGGCTTCTTTTACCTCGGCCTGGTCTTTCTTAGGCCGTACCATATCCCCCCTCCACATGGATGTGTAAAGGGCATCCGATGTGGAAAAGAAAGTGACGCTGGCCGAGACCGATTGAGTGTGCCGGTTGTTTTTGATTGCCCCACGGCGCTGCGCTACTTAGCTTGGTTGACCATGTGGCGGCGTAGAGAATGGATGCTTGGGAATTTGTTGAGGAAGGTGAATAGGCGGAGAGATGTGAATAGGCGTGTTGAAGACGCTTGGTCACTGTTGCATTGATTGACGTCTAACTGTTGCAACGATTGACATCCCGTGGTTGCATGTCCGACACGTGTCTCGTATCTTTGATTGGTTGACGCTTCATGGGTCGTTCTTCTCGAATGGTCCTTCTTCATGGGCTTTTCCCTATAAATAGGGCAGTTATCCCGTGAAATTGGCCACCAATTTCATTCTCCAAAATTTTCCTCTAAACTTTCAAGGGTTTTCTTTGTCTTCTAATTCTCAGAGTTGTTACTCCGGCGAGTGTTTTCTTTAAGGTAAACAAACAAACTTTCCCACTTCTTAATTTTGTAAGTCTTTATGGTAAACATGTCTTCTGCTGATGCCGGTCCTAGTAGGCCGGCGCCGGGGGGTTCCCCGTCGCGTCTCGATGAGGGGGAGAAGTTGGACGCCCTCCTGATAAGGCACAGGGGCCCTGTCTCCTTCTCCTGAAGTCGATCCTCGAATTTTGGAGGAATGGGAGGATGACTCTGATGTCGATGATGACGCAGACGATTTTGGCGATGATGCTGAAGAGGCTCGTCCCAAAGAGGTGAGGCGGTACGTTATGGATCACGGCGAGGTCTGCAAGTTACGCGTTGACCGAGCTTGGACACATAAGTTTGCCAGTTGTTCTGGTGAGAAATTTTTCGAGGGTCACTTCTTCTTTGGCAGGGGATACAAGATTGTTATCCCTGAGGAGGGCCAGGCCGTCTGTTGCCCTCCGCCGGGCCATACCGGCGTATACATGCGACATTTGGAGTACGGGCTCCGGTTTCCGCTGAATGAGTACGTCGTTGCCATCATTAAAGCTATGAATGTCGCTGTGGCCCAACTGCATCCGTTGGCCATGAGGACGATAGTCGGCTTTGTGTGGCTTTGTCTCTTCAAGGGGGAGGCCCCGACGGTAAATTTATTCCGCCGGCTTCATTATCTCCAACCGTCAATCTCTGGCCGCGTCGGTTGGTACAGTGTGCACACGGAGAAAGGTTATGTCTCTGTTGACAAACTTACTTCTTGCAAAGACTGGAGAAACCGGTGGGTGTATGTTAAGGTGCCGGATGACTATCCGCTGCCCCTCTCCTTTCAGCACCAAGTGAATTTGCGGTGTGAGACTAAGGCGGAGCATGACAGATGGGTCAGCCGGAAGAAGCTTAAGATGGATGCCAGCAAGGTCCTTCTTTCAGAGGATGAGAAGCTGGCGATGAGGCTTTTTGAGGCGGACAAGGGTGGGGTGTCGAAGAAATGGATTCCCCCAACGCAGATCATTCTTCAGGATGAGCCGCTCTGCCATGTCGGCCTCATACCGGCCCTAGCACAGGGTGAGTGGGGTCGGTGTGAGGCCCATCACCGCTCTTAATGTTCCTGTTTTTCGAACTTCGATTTATTTCTTCTACTTAATTCTTGCTTTTATTTTTCTCGCAGACCACTTTGGACGGGACTTGTCTGAGGATATCCTCCGGAGAATGGGGCTGCACAAAGACAAAACCGTTGCCAACCTGCACCCCAAGGCTCTGGCCCATGACCGTAGGACGTCGCCGAATGATCTTATGGACCAGCGGCTGAAAAGCTTGAATGCGGTGGAGGCCCAGGCGAAGGTTGTTAGTAACATGCCGCGCCATACTGAAACGAAGCCTCCGGCGTGATGATGGCGTCGACATCGGCTCCACCATCCATCCCCCTGTTCGAAGGAGACGGTGGAGCTCGTTTATATCTCTAATGGAGATGACTCGACGAGGAGGAGGGGTCTCCCCTTGTCCGTAAGAGAAAGCGGACAGCTTTACCGCCGCCGTTGTTCGCCGCCGACGAGGAGATGCGCCCTTCGGCCAAGAAGGCCAAGCACGGTATCGATCTATCCGGTGGCTCGTTTAGCTTGGTTCATCAGGCGCTGCCGATGACAGGCTCTTCGGCATGTCGATGTATGTTGATACTGATGCTTTCTTTAAATTTTGTAGATCAGCCGCAGTCGTCCGCCGCTCTTGTTGGGCAGCAAGTGGTGGGGAATTCTGTGCAGGCTGGTGATCAAGACGTCACCGTGAACCCTTTGTCCCAGAAGGCTTCCCTCTCCCAGCTACAGGCCGGTGATCAAAATGTCACCACTGTTTCCTCATCCCAGAAGGTTTCCCTTTCCCGACCGCAGACTAGCGATCGAAACGTCACTGCTGACTCCTCATCCCAGAAGGTTTCCCCCTCCCGGCTCGTGGCGGGAGGTGCGAGGCTGGTCGAGGAGCTGGCGAGGTGGAACGAGCTGGCCGGTGCTCGCATTATAGAGCAAGAGAAGGTCGTGGCTCGATCCCGCTCTTGAGCTTGATGCCACTAAGAAGGTGGCCGCGAAGGCGAGGCTGGATCTCCTTAATGAGCAAAGGCTTAGGGGAGATGTCGAGAAAGCGCTCTTGGCTGAGAGAAAGCTTAGGGAGGACGCTGAAAAGGAGGTCCTTGCCGAGAGAGCCAAGGCCGAGGCTGCTGCGGCCGAAGTTGCAAAGTTGCTGGAGAAGTGTGACCTTGTTCAGAGGCATGCCGACCTTTAACTCCAGCAAAGGAATGAATTCCGGGGCAAATTTCAGATCCAGGGGAAGGTGATCCGGAGCAAGGAGGCCATCATCAGGCAAAAGGAGGACGACATTGAGATGCTCCAAACCAAAATGCTCCCTGACCCGTGTTCCGACCCGGGATCCGGCCGGCAAATTTGCCGCGGGAAGTAATTGAGGAGCTTTTTCCTCTTGAAGGTTCCTTTCCGTGGGACAGATATGACGAGCTGTTTGACGATAAGCTCGAAGCTAAGGAGAAAGCCGTGGAGGAGAGGGTCAAGGAGGCGGCGAGAGTGAAGATAGAGCAAAAAGCGGCCGAGGAGGCGGCAGCTATCGCTGAGAAGGCTAAAGCGGCCAAGGCGGAAGCCGATTGGGCAAGGGCAGTTGAGGCTGCCGAGGCTAAGGCTGGGGCTGCTGAAGCTGAGGCTGCTAAGGGAGCTACTGGGTTGCCCCTTGAAGAAGGTGCTGCTACCGCTGCTGATGGCGAGCAACGGCAGACATAGGGAGATGATATCCGTAGCCTTTTGTCTTTTGGTTTGTCCTTGTAATTTCTTGTAATTCGTTGAACATTTTTTTAATAAGAGCTCGTTTCTTCTGCCTCCGGCCTGGCCGAGGTTTTTACCTCACCTCTTTTTCTTGCGCTAGTATTTGAGCCTCAACTGTACTTTTAGCGTCTCTGTCTTCGTTCTGGGTTGTCTCCTTACGTTATTAATTGAGTGTCTCTTTTGTTTCCGCCTCGGCTTGGCCGAGGCAGTCTAGAGCGCGTATCTCAATCGTGTTAACGCTTCTAAGGCATTTTGATTGCTTTGCGAGTATCAACTGCGATGGTCGTGATTGCCGCTCTTGTCGGTGTGACAAAGTGTGAGCCAAAGATCTGCTTCTTCATGAGTGTAGTGGCGTCTACCACTTGGAGTGACTGCGACGGCGTCCAACCTCTTGGGGTGACTGCCGGGGCGTCTCCTCCTTGGGGGGCCTGCGCCGGGCCCTATTTCTTCATGAGACTGCCGTGGCGTCTACCACTTGGAGTGACTGCGACGGCGTCCAACCTCTTGGGCGGCTAACGTGGCGTCTACCACTTGGAGTGACTGCGACGGCGTCCGCTTCTTCAAGGAGACTGCCGTGGCGTCTACCACTTGGAGTGATAACGACGGCGTCCAACCTCTTGGGGTGATGCCGTGGCGTCTACTACTTGGGGTGACTGCGACGGCGCCTACTTCTTCATGAGACTGCCGTGGCATCTACCACTTGGAGTGACTGCGACGGCGTCCAACCTCTTGGGGCGACTGCCGTGGCGTCTACTACTTGGGGTGACTGCGACGGCGCCTGCTTCTTCAAGGAGACTGCCATGGCGTCTACCACTTGGAGTGACTGCGACGGCGTCCAACCTCTTGGGGTGACTGCCGTGGCGTCTACTACTTGGGGTGACTGCGACGGCGCCTGCTTCTTCAAGGAGACTGCCGCTCTTGTCGGTATGACAGTGTGAGCCGACATCTGCTTACTGATAAAGACTGCCGCTCTTGTCGGTATGACAGTGTGAGTCGGTGTCTGCTGCTTCCTAGTGACTATGGGAAGAGCGAACATTTTGATGGAAGACTTGGATGATTTTTATTTAGGTAAAAACATGCGTCGGGGTGCCCACAGTTGTTTTGGACACCTCCGCCGCTACATAGAGTATTCCCGAGATTACCAGCGTCCTAATGGCCTGTCAAAGGCACAACGTCCTAGTCAGCCGCTAGTTACATCCATGAGGTCGCCCTCCTGTTGTAAGGATAGACCTTTCCCTTTCTCTGATTTCTTTGCCACTTTGAGGGATTGCATGTTGCATCCTCTGGCGGCTATCTGGACGTTGACCACCTCGTCATTCTCGTCTTTGGAGACGAGCTTATGCGCTTCCCCCCGGTCCGAGACATACATCAGTGTTAGGGCCCGGATGGACATCACTGCGTCAGCCTCGCTCAGGGTGACTCGGCCTATGAGAACGTTGTAGGCGGACGAGCCGTCGATGACCACGAACTCAGCTAGGACGTTTTTAGCCGCATTCTTTTCGCCGATCGTCACCGGGAGTCTGATTGATCCCAGTGGTACCAGGCCGGCCCCGAGAAGCTGTATAGTGGGTTGGTGCAGGGGCTCAAGTGCTTGACTTTCAGGCCGAGGCTGAGGAAGCACTCCCTGAACATGATGTTCGTGTACGCGCCTGTGTCAATCAGGCACCTCTTGACCAGGTGGTTGGATATGTCCAAATTGACTACAAGTGGGTCGCTGTGAGGAGCGATGACTCCTTCGTAGTCCTTCCTTCCGATGGTTATATCGGGGATGTTGGAAGCGGGGATCGCTGTGTTGGGCACAAAGTTGATGGCCTGATATAGCTCGTTCAGGTGCCGTTTGTGCCCATGAGCGGACCCTCCGTTCTCGTTGCCCCCGATGACAACATGGATCACTCCTATCCGTTCGAAGACGGATTTCTTACCTGAGCTGTCGGCGTCAGTCTTTTGGCCTTTGGCAACGTATTTGCCGAGGCTCCCCTTCCGGATCAGCTCTTCAATGGCATTCTTCAGATGCCGGCAGTCGTTGGTTAAATGGCCGGTGTGGCCGTGGTACTCACAGTACTGGCTCGTGTCACCGTCACTTTTTGGCTTGGGGGGTCTCTCCCACTTCTGGCCCTCGCTTTTGCTCAAGGCAAAGACCTCGGCGGCTGATACGACGAGAGGGGTTTTATCACTATACCGCCTCTGGTGGTACGTTCCCGAACTCCACCCGGCGCCCGTCGAGTCATGTCTCCTGGCAGGTTTGTCCGACCGTGACCTATTATTCTCACGGCGTCTTTCATCGGACCGTGACCCGTTGTTGTCACGGCGTCTCTCATCCGGGTTGTCCTCCCAATGACTCTTCTTTTCTGAGTGCTCGGCCTCGCTGGGGCCTACCCAGGTCTTGTGATAGTCCTCTACCTTGATGGCCTGGTCGGCCATCTTCCTAGCGACGTCTAAGTTCAGGCCTCCGCACTTGATGAGCTCGTTTTTCAAGTCTCCCCTTGGGAGGCCCTTCATCAGCGCGAAGGCCGCCAATTCGGGATTAATTTCTCGAATCTGCTGGACCTTTCCGTCGAACCTCTTCACATAGCTTCGTAGAGACTCGCCCCCCTCCTGTTTGATAGTTAGGAGGTCCGATGTCTCCACGGCCCTTCTCTTGTTGCAAGAGTACTGGGCTAGAAAGGCGTCCCTTAGGTCGGCGTAGTAGTATATTGAGCCGTCGGGAAGCCCTTTGTACCAACTTTGAGCCATCCCATGCAAAGTTGTTGGGAAAACTCGGCACCAGACCTCATCGGGCTGCTCCCATACCGACATGTAAGACTCGAAAGCCTCAGCGTGGTCGGCTGGATCGCTATCTCCTTTGTATGATAGGGGTGGCAACTTGAGCTTAGTTGGCACCTGGACTTCTAGGACGTAGGCGTTGAGGGGCTGTCTGACCACGTGTCGAACGACACGCGGCGATCGGCTCCTTGCATTCCTAATCCGGCTCCTCTCCTCGTAGCGGGAAGGACTTCTTCTTCGACTCGGACTCCTTCTCCAACTCTGCTGAGTCGGACTCCTCTGGTTCCTTTGGGGTAAGCCTGTGGGTTAATATCCGTATACTACCCTTTAATTTGCAGGACTATAACGTAAATTTAAACATGCAATTTATAGTCATAAAATGAAAAACATAATGAAATGATTAATGTATAGAAATCAACCTCGGGTCCTTTGATGCACGGCGTAAAGAACAGAAATCAAACCAGATTCCCTCCTAATTGTTGCACCCAAGACCTTGTCCGAGATATGCCCTTGTGCTAGATGGTGTTCTCCGATTGCCTTGCAATATTGGGAGAACTTGTTGTGAGTTTTTCGAGATGAGAGATCTCAGGTTTTTCAGAGGAGAATGCTCTTCAAAACCCTAATTTTTGTTTCAAATGATGATTAGGTCAGAAGGGAGGAGAAGCTCTCCCTTTTGATCCCTCTCACTCGGCAAAACCGAGACCCACACAAGGGAAGTGGGCTTCCACTTCCTCTTGGTTTTAACTCGTGGTCCGGTTCATTAAATTCCAAATGTATATGACGCGTTTGATTATAAATCTGTTATCGGTTATCGGAAATTAAGGCATCAGCTAATAATACGGGTTAGTTGAATTATTAATTCGTGTCCGACAAAAACAGTATTGTATAATTATATTCAATATACATTTAATTAAATATAAATCGCTTATATTTAATTTTACGAATTAACTGGTTAATTCGCCTTAGCCCATGATATTTAATCCGTATTAAATATAATATCTCAACATCACATATTTGACTAATTACTAGTCAAATAACTCGGACTAACTGGTTAGTCAATCTTGGCATCTACATGACAGTATTTTCATACTGTCACGTCTCTCAAACGTATCCTATAGGTGTGACTTTTAGGGACCAGTTGATCACCGCCATCTGTATGACAATAACGTCAAACTTATCTAGCAAGCCAACCGTTATTGATAAACGTGGATCAACTGATAATAATACCAAAGTATGCCCTTTGATCCTTTTAGAGGTTTATAAGTCCTTGCACTAACTGTTAAGGACACCAACCCCAACAAAGCCTCGTTCGTGTTGCGGGGACGCTGTCCTCCCCTGAGTGCGGGAAGGACTTAGGTCTACCACGCCCACTTTGGGCTCCCCCGGCGACTTGGCTGGGTCAGCTTCTCCCAGTGCTCCGTTCAAATTTCTCGGAGTTACGTTTTGGGCCCTGGTCTCCTGGCGTTTTCCGCCGCTCTTGTCGGCGTGACGGTGTGAGCAAAAGCGTATTACTAATTAGGTCCAGGACCATTTTCGGTTTGCTATGTCAACCACGTGTCCCATGATGGTGACCTGGTTGATCGGCGCGACGTGTCCGGCATTATTGGCATCCCGAACTCCGGTTGGATTACTCCGCCGGTGGAGGGCCGCACGACTCAAATTGTTGAAAGTATCATCGTGGTAGAATGCGGTTTCGTCGGTCACGACTGCGTCTTGTTGTTTTGACATCTTAGCTTTTTGGGTGGGTTTTTGTTGTTTTTTTTTTGTTGTTTGGGAATGAATGTGACTAGCTTCTAGTGTCTTTCCCCACAGACGGCGCCAATTGTTCCGGGTGTAATTCCAGAGCAAGTATAGTTACCACCCGTGGCTTGTTGAATGATGTCTTGAGTTGGACTCTCCTTTGGTCTTAATCGTTCCTCTCGGTCTCTCCTGCAACAATGAACGAACTGAGGGCTTGGCTTTGTGCCAAGCGTACTCACTCCGACGCTCAAGTCAGTAAACTTAAAGGATAAGTTGTTGCTTGGCTGAATGTATAATGTAGAGAGATAAGGAAGATATTACCAGATGAATAGTGTATTTAGGTTTAGTTGTGTATATGTTGGGATCCTTTCCTCAATGAAGGTTGAGGAGTATTTATAGGCTTTCACCTTTTGTCACGTAGTGGCCAAGTGGCCAAGTGGCTTGCGGGGGAAAGACGATCTACCCCTCGGCCGAGGTTTCTATGGCAGGGCCGGCGGGCCTGTTGACTCACCGCCGAGGGGTCTTGGATGTGAGTACGCGGTATGTGCCCGGCCGGCAAGTTGCCATGCCGAGACCAGTGACAGTGCCGATGGGCGTGATCGGCTAGGGTCGCCTAAGTCGTTGACTTGCTGTGGATATCTTTGACCTTGCTCAATATGTTGACTTGGTCAGCGGTGCAGAATATGCCCCATCAATTTGAAATAACAATTTTCTTAAAAATGTTAAGATGTTTAAAATGATCTTCTATGGTCTTAGAAAATACTAAAATATCATCAATATAAACAATAATAAAATTACTGTAATCAGTAAAAATATCATTCATAATTTTCTGAAATTCAGAAGGTGCATTTTTTAATCCAAATGGCATAACATGCCATTCATATTTTCCAAATGGAACATTAAAAGCAGTTTTGTATCTATCTGTTGGGTTAATTTGAATTTGCCAATAACCAGATTTTAAATCAAATTTAGAGAATATGATCGCATCGTATAATCGATCAAGTAAATCTTTTTTGTTAGGTATAGGATACCTAATCCATTTTAAAACTTTGTTTAAAGGTTTATAATTAATAACCAATCTAGGAACTCCTCGTTCCTTCTCCGCATTTTTATTTACATAAAAAGTTGTATAAGATCATGGTGATTTGGATGGTCCTATAAGTTTTTTCTCTATAAGAGAATTTATTTCTTTTTTACAAAAAGCCAAATATTCTGAATTCATTTGACAAGGTCTTACCGTGGCAGGAATATTTTCTTCTTTAAAATTTTTTTCATAAAGAAGGTCAACTGTACGTTTTTTCCGACTCCAAAAAGCATTTGGATGATCATTACAAAAAGCTAAAGAAAATTGGTTTTCAATTTCAGAAATTTTTACTTTTAACTTAGGATTATTAAGTTTTTCATCTATAGTCAAAATATTAACTTCATGTTTTAAAAAGCATGATTGATTTTATTTTAAAGATATTTGATCATACATTTCATGTATAGTCTTAACAAAAAGTTTCATTATAAAATTGAATGTAATAGTTTTATCCTTATAAGTTGCAATTAACCTATTTTTATCAATACTTTGAAAAGGATAAATTTTATTGATGAAAGGTGTTCCAAGTATGACTGGAACTGAAAGTTTATTTTTAACAAGTAAAAAATTTAAAGGAATACAAGTGTCATTGACACAAACATATGCTTTTGAAAGTTTAAACTGAATATCAAGTTTATCTCCACCTGCTTGAGATAAAGTGTGAGTGGTTTTTTCGAAATATTTGGTAGGAATTAACCCTTACTGTATGACATTTAAGTCTGCTCCATTGTCAATTAAAGCAGTAAATTCTTTAAAATATTGATTATCAATCCGAAGTAAAATTTTTACATACCATTTCTGGCCTGTGATAATCTCCCAAATTAATAATCTGATTATCATCATTATTAACTAAATTATTATTTTTAAAAATTTCTTCTTGGAAAGTAACTAGAGTTTCTAAATTAGAAATTCTTTTGTCATTACGTTTATCTTGAAATTTTAAATCTTTTATCTCAGACTTTAAAATATTTATTTCTTTTAAAATATCATGTAAAGAAGTAGAAGTAGGATTAGAGTCTTTCTTCTGACTCTTAAGAAGCTTATAAACTTCTTTCATGGTATAAGAATTTATATCAGTAATGATATTATCATTATTGTACTTATTAATACTTTGACAAGTGCTAGGAATATTTTCAATAATCTTAAACCGTGTTTCAGGATCTTGAATTGTTTTCAACAAATTTATCCATTGATCATTATTAAGGGTATTAATATAATTTTCTTAGAATTGAGATACCAAATTATAAAAATCATCCTTAATTAGACTAGTACAAGGTTTTCCCATACCACAAGGTGTACATTCTGAACTGGAAGATTCAGAAGTATCGGAATCATTACCAATGATTTTGATATTATCATTACTAGAAATATTTGAACTGCCTTCAGTTTCACTATGAAGTTCATTATTATCCATAAATAATTTTGACAGTTTATCTTTAAGATCATCATCAATCTCCAAATTATTGATCTGCTTCTGAGTCCAGCAATCATTTGCCATGTGACCCTTTTTATTGCACTTAAAACATCTTATTTGTTTGGAAGGAGTATAACCCTTCTTTCTATAATTCTTTTTATATGGTTGTCTCTGAAATTTCCTTTGAGATTTATCTTCTAATTTCTTTTTAGAATACTTCCTTTTCTTATATCTATGGTAATTATGATCAATATTATTGTTCTTCTTTTTCTTAGAGGAAGAAGGCATATCCATACCAAATTGTTCACAAAATTCACCCAATTGGTGTTTCTCAACTAGATTTTGGTGTTTTAGCTGTTGATTAAGCTTAATCTCATTACAAAGATTTAAACCATCTTTAGTATAAACTTTTATTAGTTGTCCATAATTATAATGTTCATAATAAATAGAAGCCTCATTACCTCTAAGGGTCTTCCTAACTCTCTCAGCAAACAAATGGGGTAAACCATCAATAAATTTGGCTTTCCAATGAGAGCTATTAGTCTCTGGTAGTATCATAACTCTACTAAGGAATGTGTCTTTATACCATCTGAAATCAGCTAAACTTTTACACCTTTGATTTTGTAAAAGTGTCCTAGTTTATTCTTGATTATTAGCATATTGACCGGTAAAATGGTCAACAATATTTATGAGCAAAGTATAAACAACCTGATGCGAAGTAACACCATTTTCAATTTTAATAGTGCTATACATAGCTTGTCTTTCATCTTCAGATAAGTAATTATTCCACCAACCCTTTAATTGGCCAGTAAAACCTGCTACTATCATTTTAGCAACAATAACATCGTCATTATTAGCATTTTTACAAATAGTTGAATACATAAGCATCCTATGAACATGATTATCAATTTGCTTTTCAGAATAACAATCTATATTCCATTCATAAATATGGGTTCCACTATAACTATTATTAATGTGATATTCTTGCTCTTCATGAAGGAGATCCATTGGTGATGGTCTAGTATTATAATATAGTCTATTAATCGGCTTATCAAACCATTTATTCTTTTTGATAACATTAACACTGTCATCATTTTCTGGATTTAATTCATCATCTAGGGTCTTGATACTAAGACTGGCCACCTTATCAGCCAAAGTACTAATTAACTTTTCAGTTAATGTTGTTTCTTGACCAGACTTTTATTTCAGGTGGATCCTGAATATTAGGAATTCTAGAAGATGCAGTTTTAAACTTGTCCATTCTATCTTGAACTAAATTATTGATTAAACTAATGACCTTGTCAGTCTTTTTATGTAAATAAGCAATATGATCACCAAGAATTTTTAAATATAGATTAGCATAATTATTTTGCTGAATCAAACCATTAATATGATTTGTAGTAATTACGGCTACATCGGTATCAAAGGATTTTGAAAGAGCCATATAACAACATCCATCAAGCTTAAAAGATTGTAAAGGAGGATAAACTCCTTTTAAATCATCACCATTTAAAAGTTTGAAATTTCTCTCAAGAACAGTTAAATAATAAGATAAATATGTAGCACAATACCAAGGAACAAAATGTATAATTTCCCTTTTTAAAATACAAAAATCATAAAATTCATCTTGAAGAATTTTTTGTTGACTATCATCAAAATTGTCAAAAAACCAATTTCTAAATTTTTCCCATATAGGAGAATTGAATTCACTACTAATAATCTTTCTGGCTTCTGAATTAGAGGTGAAATTCCATAAAGATGTATTAATTATTAAAATTAAAACTCATTTGAGACATAGTTTCTATATCCATTTTGGGTTGTCTTTTTAAAATTTTATCTGAATGGAGTCTTAAAACATCTTCATCAGTTTCAATAATGTCTTCATCTCTTATTTGAGATGTTGAGTATCTACATGGGCTAGGAATATCTAGATCATGGTCTAAGGTTGAAATAAAAGTTCTAGTAGAAATAAATCTAGTTAACCTAGAAGTACTACTTCTTGGTCTGAAATGATTGTCACCAAAATGTAAAGTAATCGTTCCTTCTGGAGTTTGCTTAACATCTAGCAAATTAGTTTGTATAATAGGTTGTGGAGGCATTGCCTTAACAATTGTCCAGTTTTCAGGAAAAGATATTTCTTCCCACTTAATAGATTTTCTAGTTTTAATATTAGATTTATTATAATTAGTCTCAATAACAATAGTCTCATTAATAGACTTATCAGCTAATCTGCAATGGGGATTTAATGTGTATAAAGGTTTAAAATAAATTCTATAGCAAATACATATTACTTCGGATCCTTTAGCATAATTATAACCATGAGTTAACATTTAAAGTTAAAGCATCAAGAATATTAGTATCTGTTAAAGATAACTGTAAATTTGGATAAACATCAAAATAAACTGGCACATGAGCTAAACTAGACTTGCCCACTCCCATAATTGACTTTTACCAATCTAAATTTCTACCATCTCTTAGAGTTGCTATAAAGCTTTCTGGTAATCCTTCAAGAGTTAAGGGATTAAAAGCCACTTGGACTAATCCTATGTGAAGAAACTTATAATCAGATTTTCTGTAAGGTTCTATATGATAACTATTTAATAATTGAATGTACATCTCATCATTATTCAAAGAAATAGAATCTTCAATAGTTTTTACTAATTGTTTTAAACCTATTATTTTAAACCATCCTAATTTATAAATGATTCTGGTATTAACTCTAGGAATAGTCCATTTGTTTAATAATTCAAGATCTTGAGGTAAATCAACCTCGTTACTGATACTGTTTTTAACAGCAGACTTGTTCTTATTTATATGCTTTACCAACTTACTCATAATTAAAAACATGTTGAATTATGACTTAACTATCATAAACTCCCTATTATTCCATGGCTCTGATACCAAATAAGCCGATACCAAATAAGCCGGACCTTTACAGACTTACCAAAGTAATACAAGAATAGGTGGTACACTTAAGTACGTACATTACTAGTGATTAGGACTTTACCACAAAGTGTTAAATTTGAACTGTTTAAACCTATAGGGGACTGCAAAACAACCAGCGCCTTCTTTCTGTTTACAGCAAACGGTGCGGTACACCCACATAGGTTGTTAATTCAAACTGAACACAATATGTAACCTCACTAAACCCTCTTAAATTACATTGATAAGTAATAAAAACCAGTTAGAAAAATAACATAACCATGGTCAAATAGGTAGTTTAGTCAAGTCTTGTCAAAATTCAACAAAGGAATTCGCCTATAAGGCAAATCCTTGGAGTATGTAAAATAAAAATAAAAACAAAAATTAAAAGAAACAACTTACAAACTTAATTTTGCAACCAGTAGATGAGGAACACTTAGTAAACTTTTATTATAAAGAGAAAAGATTTACACGTAAGAGATAGAGATAGAGCCAGAAAAAGCCTACCTCTAACAAATAAAAAACGCATCCTTTTATAAGCAAGGAGCAGGAAATAGACAATTAAAACAAACAGTATTTAAACTGTAAGCTTTATAAAAGCATAACCAAAATTCAACAAAGCTAACCATAAATTCAACAAAGCCTATCAAACCACTTATTAGTTTTTTGAAAATGCTCCAATAATGCATGTACTACTTTTGTTAGTGCAAAAATACACCCTCTTCTTCATTTTCTATTTATGAAACTTTTTATAGGTATCATAATCTGAGTGTCTTTAGTGATATCATATTCTACCATTTTCTGTATATCAGTATCCTCATCAGGTGCTTGGGCATCTTGTAAAAGAACAAATTTATGCTTGCTGTTGATGCAATAGAGGTTGCCATGGACGTATCACTTTTCTGAGATTTATTATCCTCTTCTGAAATAGCTTTCTGAGCTAGAGCTTTATTAGTTAAAGTTAAATAATATTGGACAATTTCTTCCTTTGATTTGTCTTCAATATTAAATTCATCATCAACAAACTGAGTGTTCTCATTATCCTCTTTATTAAGATAAAAGATAGTATAACTGTCAATTTTATCTTGAATAAGGTCAATTGTATATTGACAATTTAACTCATTAGTTTCCTTATTTTGCTTGAGCATAGTATCCCAAAAACGAGAATATGATTCTCTCTTTAAGCAGAATAATTTGTTTTGGGTATAACCCGTTTTAGGACAAAATTTCCAAATCCATGGAATAGAAAATCCAATAAATAAATTCATTTGAATAATACCAGTGATATCATCTTCTGGTGTTTTTGGTATAACCTCTTTCCATTCTTCAAAACGATTTTTAAATAATGGAGGTAATATATCTTCCGTTGTTCCATAGACCTGGCACCATACTATAAGCCAGGTTGAAAATGTTTGGTTATAAAGCTCTTGGCCAATTTTATATATATATATATATATATATATATATATATATATATATATATATATATATATATATATATATATATATATATATATATATATATATATATATATATATAGTCGAGATCTGGTGAGAACTACTAAATATTTGAGGATTGAGTAACGAATACAATATCGCCAGTTATGCTAAACAATATCACTCGCTAATGAGGTAAACAAAACAAAACGCTGACTTGTTCAAAATTCATAAACGCGCGACAATTTTATTTGACTCTACACTTTCTCTCTTTAAAAAGTGAATAAAAACCAAGAAACGAACGATTATTTTGGCGAATCACTGACAATTTACGAAGAAATACTGATCATTCTTCAATACAATTGCGTTTTGAGCAGAAATCAGGTACAGTTTTTGCTTTAATGCTCTCGAATACTTGAATTTTAGTGAAATAATTGTTAAAATCGAGTAGTTATGCAGTTTTTAATTTAAGTATGAAAATTATTGCTAAACTTTGTTAATTTCCAATAATTTTCATATAATTGAACAAATTCGTACTTGTTAATTACATATTTTTCTGTTGCAGTTGTTAATTACATGTTTTTCTGTTTAAATCTCCTAAATTAGGGTTCATAATTGTTCGATTGTGAAATTTAGGGGTCGACATTGTCCGAATTTGAAAATTAGGGTTTCGTATTGTTTTAATCCCGTAAATTAGGTTTTAAACTATTCAGTTGCGAAATTTAGGTTTCAACAATGTTCGATTGTGAAATTAAAAGTTCAACATTGTTTATTTGTGAAAATTAGGCTTTAAAACTGTTTAATTGCTCTCTCTCAACTTGAAAAAGTTCAACATTATTTATTTGTGAAAATTAGGGTTTCATATTGTTTGAATCGCAAAAATTAGGTTTAAACGTTGTTTAAATATACACAATTACAGTTTTATATTACAGAATTGAATTTGTTTGACAATGCGGTTCTTGAATTGATCATTTCTGTTCAGTAAAATGAGTAATTTGATTTATGTGTTGGCTATGATAAAGAAAAACTTGTAATACTGTTATTTGTATGCTGTGATATTGAATGTGAAAATTAGTGGTACTCAATCTTCATGGATTTTGATAAGTTGTAATATTGATATTGTTTAACAGAAATACAAAACTGTATACCCCTTTAAAAATACATATAACCAGTGATATAAATAGTGATGCTGTTTTGTATAAGGTGTGACATTATTTCTAATAAAGTGTGATATTGTTTCAGCAGAATGGACTTGACAGCTTCCAAAAAACCTGAGAAAACATTCGGCAAAAAGAGGCCTCTAGTGACAAATGATAAGGTTGAACAACCAAAAACCAAGAGGTCAAAGGTCGCTAATAAAAATAAAAGCAAAGCTGATGAAATGGTGATACAAAAATGAAGTTGTAGAGCAGCCTGTCGTCAACAAAAAAAAAGGACAACCATCAACAAAGAAATCAAAGTCTGCTAATAAAAATAAAAGCAAAGAAGACGAAATGGTGATACAAAATGCAGTGGTAGATCAACCTGAGGTCAACAAAAAAAGGGACAACCATTTTAGACTAAGTGTGGGCCATTAAAGTTGGTTGAGTTTATTAGCAACTTAAATGAAGAACAAAACAGTGGTGTTTGTGATATTGGGTTTGGTGGATTATTAGAGTTAAAACTAACAAAAATTCCACATGGAATTCTAAAGTTGCTTTTGAAGGCATTTGACTACACATGCAACATGTTCAGAACAAAAAAGTTTGATTTTCTGTTGACCAAAGACGATGTGCATGACATATTTCAACATCCTTGAGAAGGTGTTAAAGTGGACGTTGCACACATGGGAAACACCACTGTTGTGACGGACACTGAGCTGAAAAATGCATGGAGGGCGAAGTTTGATTTGAAGAGTACTTCTGCTCCAATTATGTTCAAGGATGTGCATGACAAATTGATGGAATGTAATGATGTTGGAGATGAATTTAAAAGAATGTTCATAATTTACAGCATGTCTATTTTCCTAGCACCGTCTTCAAATAAATCGCTGGACTTGAAACTAGTAAAGGTTGTTGAGCATGTGACAAGGATAAGCCAATTTGATTAGTGTGAATACGTATTTGACGAAATGGTTAAGAGTATTAAGGTGTTCAAAGAAGGTGCAAAGTCAGCTGTCAGCGGATGCATAATAGTTCTTATGCTAGCGTATATGCATAGGTTTGATTTTAAGGGCGATGTTTTGCCACACACTTTACCACTAATCCAACATCGGGACGAAAAAAATTGTCAAAAAGAGTGGGTGATGAGAAAAAAACTGGATCTTTGGGGAATGCTCTAATATCAAAGATTCAATACCCCATCTGCTAACAAAAACAAGATCCTAAAAAAACCTCATACTTTTCAGAAGGACCGGAGATAAGACTTACGCAGGCGTTTGATCATGAAGCTGACACTAAAGCTGAAGTGGAAACAAAAGAGGGGTACATGATGGTGAAGTTGCCTAGTGGTGTTGAAACTGATAAACAGATTAGAGCAAGGGCAGTGGATGCAAGCACTAATAAAAACATTTGCTATCTGATAATTATTTTAGCTATGATATTGTTTAATATATTGTGTGATATTGTTAATTATTAGTTGTGATATAGTTTCTAAAAGCAAATGAAAAACAATTTTTGGGCTTTTTTTTATAATTTTTTTTTTATAATATTTCAATCGGTGTCCGTACCTTTATTATATTATTTTCATTCCACTTGTACTAATATGCTGATACATATGCTGGTGTGATATTGGTTAAAAGATTGTTGTGATACTGTTTCTGCAATTGTGTGATATTGTTTTCAATATGCTGTGATATTGTTATGACATTGATATTGAACAACCTAATTATTATTTGACATGTCCTTATTATCACATATCAAAGAGTCTATGTATGTTTAATATATTTATTTTGTAATTTAGCAGAGTGCTCATGAAATTTATCTATGTATGGAGAGGGACAATAAATTGTTCATTGGTAGGTACGTAGATAACATGAGAAAGCTGATCACTATGAAAGCAAAAACTCCAATGGGTGAACCAACTACATCTAAACAAGCTGGTGCCAAGGTAGATGGTGCCGAAGAAGTTGATCCTAAAGAACATGCTGCTGCTGAAGAAGAGGTTGACAATCCTGAAAAATGTACATCAAAGACTCAAACACTGCATTTCATGAAAGATCTTGGCTATCATAATTTAATGGATATGTTGATAGCGATGTCATATTAAATGGAGACAGCAAAACAAGGGCTACCGTCATTTGTTGTATGGACTGAAATGTTGAAAGTGCAGTATAAAAAATCGCACAAGAAATATGGTGGATGTACGGATAAAGATCTTCAGAACAGTGATGATGAGTTGGGATGCAATGATGAACAGCAAGATGATGATAATAATGATGTTACTAACTTGGACAGTGGTGATGATAAAGGCCAAGATGATGGGCTGGATAATTACCCGAATTTAAATTTGAACGATGTAATATCAAATATTGGTGTAGGAGTAAGAAGGGCCGTTGTGGAGGAATTTAATCAAGAGTTGAATCGCGATACACTTAATCAAGAGGGCATTGAAAAAGAGTGAAAAAATGAATGAGGATACACATGTGTTGACTCAGCTTGATGAAGGTGTATTCAATGTTGGTTTAGGAGAAACCAAGGCTGTTGAGGAGGTTAACACTAATACACCAAATGAGGGCATTGAAAAAGAGGTTCAAAAAATGAATAAGGAGGCTGGAAAAAGGCATGAGGATACAACAAATGTTGACAACGTACCAAATGTTCAGGAGCGAATTGAAAAATATGTTGAGAAAATGAATGTGGATGGCGTTGATGTAGAGGTTGAAAAAGTTAATGGGAATACAAATGTATAAGATATGGCTAAAATTGATAAGGACTTGGATACTAAGAAACCACACACAGAGGGCAGTAGAAATGAGGCGGAGGAAAGGAATGATGATAAAAGTGTGGAGACTCATTTGAAGGAGGTTGTAACAAATGTTCAGTATTTGTTGCACACATGGAAAGAAAAATTGAACAAAGTACCTGACTCAGCAGATATGGTACCTCATAACTTAGGGTGTACTTTGGACTCTGGTTTGCCAGACAAGGATGCTCAACTTGTCTGAGATTCAATGTTCAGACAAGACCATTTATTTGAGCATGTCTTGAAGCTTCGGAAGGATGTCATGGATTATTGCTTCCTTACGGATCATATAATTAAGAACTCGTAAGTTTATTTTTTCAATGTAAGACATGAATTAATCTACTCCATATTAATACTTTAAAACTAATATGCTAATATTTTTGGAAAATGGTACAGAGAGATTGTTTGCAACTTCGGTATTTACTATTCTATACCAAAGAGCGATATTAAGTCTTTGTTGCCTAACACTAAGATAGAAGCACTGGTTATTGAGTCATGGGCAATATTGCTCAATTAGTTTCAAATGGCACAAAAGGACAGCAACAGACCGATAAGGATTTTCTACGGCCTTGCCCACTCGGTATGGAAAACATAAACTTTATGTGTTTACCGTGTTTTAAATTAGGTAGTTTAAAATGTGTGTCAATAAGACTAATCAGTTCCCTTATGAACAACAGGGTGCTATGGAGAAAATCTTACTTGTAGATGAAGAAGATGTTGGTGAATTGGCGAGACATAAGGAAGACGTATGTAGGACATGTGATATGTGGTCAAGTCAGTATAAGCAGCCATGAATTTGAATTCAGATATGGTAAGACTTTAAAAATACTTTTAGTTGTTATACTGTTAAGTATACTATGTGATATTGTCAAAAGTAAGTATTGATATTGTTCCTTAAATCAAATAAATATTTTAGTTGTGATAATGTATTATATTCTGGATATTGTAACTCGTTACTTGTGATATTGTATTATATATTCTTTGAATAACACTTCTTGGGCTATTTTGTTACTTTTTTTTATAATCTTTCTATAGCTGTTCATACCTTTGCTATATCAAGATCACTTCATTTGCGTCTGTATTGACTTCAAGATGGAGAAAATGTTCTACTTGGACAACCAAGACTATGATAATTTCCAAGACGAGGAGCATGTAAATCTGCCTCATTTAACTGTAAGTACTATATTAAAAATAAGAACTAAGGATATAATGATTTTGTTAGCAAAGCTTGAAATTTGATAGTTATTTGCTATAAACATATACAGGGGAGTATTTATGGTCACTACCTCAACACTAAAGGTAATGAAAGTGCGTAAAAGTACAGGAGTATGTGTTGACAAATGTGGCCTTTGATTGGCAAACGAAAGAGTTGAACCTGGATTTTGGATTATTCATGATGTTTCACGTGATGTTTTTTGTGGGTAAGGATTTTAAAAGTGAACTGAACCATGAAAAGAAGAGACAGTTATAGAGGGGGGAGATTGCAGCGACGCTCGTTTAGAGTGATTTAAATAAAAGTAGGAGTGGGGTCCTGAAAAAGGTTATAAAACTTAATGCCATCAAAGGAACACTGTTACCTAAATTGCTTACGAAAAGGAAAACAACAAACAAAAACAAGAGAGGAAAACGTGGGAAAAGGAATGTTCAGACTCCCGTATAAAAAATAAAAGGTTATTTTTTTAACACTAACTTATTTTTGTTATAAATACTCATTATGTATTGAATAACAAAATATATATTTTTCTAGCTATGGTAGAAGATGGTTCTGCCAGTGTCGTGGGAAGCGGTAGGAGGGGGAAATCAAATGGCCTTGGAAGCACGTACAACTGTGGTGTGGCAGATGCTAAGTTGGAGGTCGTCTTAAGGTTTATGCAGGCTAACAAATCACTGTGTGCAAAGATGTTGACCCTGAGGAAAGAAGTGCTTGACTACTGCCTATTGGACGACCATATTTTCCAATTAGAGTATGGTTCTTTAAAATCTTTGAATATATCAGTACTTCTATTTTGTGTGATACTTTTTCATTATTGGCGTGATACTATATTTAGAGCATTGTGATATTGTTTGGACTAGTCTTGATTTGTTTTGTGTTAATTTTTGGAGCAATGAGGTGGTTGCCAGCTTCAGTAATTGTAATACCCATCCTTTTAGGGACCCATTGAATGACGTTGACCGACCTTAGTGACATGTCTTGGTCTTTGGGAAACCTTACGAGAGATATCTTGCGTCATGATAAGCGTTGGGAGTGTGGTACTCGATCTAGTCGAGGCCACTCGATCGAGTAGATGGGAGGCTCGATCGAGTAGGGGCCACTCGATCGAGTAGCGTATTTACAACGGGGATTTATATATCGTGTTTTGTGAAACCTTAAGTCATTTCCGCCATTCATTTCCTAAACGTAAATTCCGTCACTCTTCCTTCTCCTTCACCTTTGTCCTTCCTTGAGGTCCTTGAAGATGCTTAGGCCATGGCGATAGGTTGCTTGAGTCGAGTAGCGGTCTTGACGCCGGATAGCTATGCGTAGGTATGTCATCGTTATCATCATTGTCGTTGTTGTTCTCAGTTAGGGTTATAGTGGTTGTGATAGATGATTGTACTGTTTGTGTAGGTTTGTTGCGTGGTTGTTTAACATCTTGTGGTCGGGAGTGGAATCGTTGCGGTGCGCTAAAGGTAGGTTCGCCTACTCAGTACTGTTGATTATCTAGTGAGTCTTTTGTTGTGGGTTGATTGTTGTTGTGTTGATATGGTTGATTGGTTGTTGTAATTAGTTGGATTGTGTTGTGTTGATTATCGTTGTTGTGATACAGCTGTCTGTGGTTGTTGTCTCTGGTTCTCGAGGTGCGTCCTCGGCTGAGTGGAGTCACTTGCTGGAGTGGCTTCACGCCCTAGTTTCACCCTCCAAGGAACCTGCCACGGGAGGGGATGTGCACATTAATGGGACAGGTTTATCGCTCGGTATGATGAGCGGGGCTTAGGTGGGAACGACTGCGGTCCCCCACTGGCAGGGCTGGTCCAATGGACAGTCGGTGACGATGATTGATTGATGGAGATGTGGCTGGTGTGTGTGTGTGTTGTGGTGTCTGCTTTGTTTTGTCAATGGTGGCGTGTCTCTTCAGTTACTGACCTTGTGTGGTTTTGTCTTCTTGTTTGTTTCTGTTGTGTCTGCCGTGATCCCTTATGGTGATCAGTCAGTCTTAGCAGGTATGTCTTGGTTGATAGCTGGATACTTGGCGGGATGAGTTCTTCGCGAGTCGTGACAGAAGTGTCGATCACCTAGTTGGTAGTAGTCTGAGTTGTATCTTTGTTATCTTAGTTTGTTTAATCACATTTAATAAACTTTAATTGTTCTTTTATCGACGTTTGATTATTACTGTCCTCGGGCAACCGAGATGATGATGCCCTTATATGCTAGGGTAGGTTTAGTTAAGGCTCCTTGGTATATGGGGGTGTCACAGTAATAATCAATACCTTGTCAGAGACGATATATTCTCGTTTCTTCCAAATGTGCACGTAAGTAGAAATGTGATTGAATGTTGGTCTCAAATTCTGAACCACATTGAGCACAAAAAAAAAATGTGAAACAAGTTTAATGTTTTTTGGTATTCGACACATGGTAAGCTTTCATTTTAGTTTGATTTATACATATTCACACTTTGATTAAAATGTAATAACTCTTTTAAAAAAATAGGACTTTTAACATATATATACACACAACAGGAAGTAAAAACCGAAGGATTTGGAGACAGAGAATTGAATAAAGAAAAGATTTTCAGAGAATGGGACGAATTTATTAGAAGAAACACAGTTCCCTGTAACCTGGTTGCAGATCTGGTTTCTATTCCAATGGTACGGAAAGAACATTATTTCTGTGTTTCTATAAATTTCAAAACCGAGACAGTGGAAGTGCTGGAGAACACAGAGTACGATGACTAGGAGTAAACAGAAGTATACAAAGTTGCAGATTTTGTGGTATCGTTAATTGATATTTCTTTAAATGTCTAGTGTATATTAACATTGAAATAATGGATTTGGTTATTTGTGAAATTATGACTAATGGTTTTGCTTAATATTGTAGGCTGAGCACATGAGTGACTAACTAGCAAAGAAGAATATTGAAAGAGAGGATGATATAATAACGTTTGATACTGTCATCATCAATTTCGCTTGGCAAAAGACAGAGATGAATAATACCGAGTCTGAAAATTTCTTAATGATGCACATGATTTGGTATGAGGGAGAGATGTCTGAAGCCGACTTGAACCAGAAAGTGTATAGGCATTACTACTGGCTAGAAATGGCAGCAGCATTGCTTTTAGTTGACATAAATGAGAACATGACAACTTTGATCGAAAAGGTAAAAGAATTTTCAGCCGGAAAGGAGGAACTTTGGAAGACATTAAAGCAAAAGAGGAAGAACAACGAAAATGCAAAAGAGAAGGGTGGTAAGATAAAGGGGAAGGAGAATACTGTTGAAAGGGAGGAAGTACAAAATGTAGAAGTTCCGACAAAAGAGAAGGTCGATGTTGTTCACAAGGAGGCAAATAAAGAAGATGTTCTGCCGACAGCAAAGAAAGATTGTACTGGGATACCGATGATTAACACAGAATTACCAATTCTTCGGCAATCTCCTAGGAAAAGGTAAAAACCAAAACCTGACATTTACAGTTTTAATATGCAAAAACGTAGAATATTGTTATGCAAAAAAGTGTCCAAAAATAATAACTGACTGTTATTATGTATTTGCTTTACAGAGGAGCTGATTTTGGAAAAGATGGAGAAGATGGTAGAAAACAGCACAAACTAACATACAAACGAGTGAAGACCGTTGCAAATCCTAAGAACCGAGGTAGAGGTAGAGGTAGAGGAAGGAATTAGGGCTACTAGATTTGTTAGCATAAAGTTGTAATTGGAACTAAATGCATGTAATGTTAGCAGGACAAGGAATCTAATGGTAAACTTTTTATAATGATAAACAAGTAGTGATGGCTTTTTTGGATCTAATATAACTCTTGGTAAAATGTGATATTCTTTCAAGTGTCGTGTGATATTGTGCTATAATTGTTGTGATATTGCTTCCTAATAATAAAAACAGATATGCAATAAAACAATATCACACAGTTAGCTAAACAATATCACACATTATACTAAACAATATCACACTTCTATGTGGTATTAATTCTCTAAAACAGTGGATATGGATTTTAAAATCTTACTTTGACATTGTTTTCAGAATGTTGTGAAATTGTTGTGTACACAGGTTGATATTGTTTTACAAAAACTGCAGAGGCATAATAAATCTAACTAACAATGATGATGTTTTAACAAAATGTGATATTGTTTATTATGAACTGCGATATTTTATTTTGATTTTTGTGATATTGTTTCACAGACTGTGTGATCCCAATCCTATATATATGACTCAATTATATGACTCATACTTATATGATCAATGTTGCTTCTATGGTTAATCTGATACAATTAATCGTGGGGTTACAAGTATCGCATGTCTTTTTCACCTTTCATAAGAGTCAATCAACACAGGAGTTCAATTGTTTTTGTTTGTGCTTTGGTTACGCGCAATTATGAGAAAAGTTTCCACTGGGTTTTTACGAAGTTTTTAGAATGCATGGGTATAGCTCTATCTGTAATACTGACATACCAGGAGAAAGCAATTAGTAATTCAATTGCCAAGATCTTCCCTAACACTCACCACAGGCTCTGCCTGTGGCACATATTGAAAAACGATGGTAAGAATCTGAGAAAGCATACACTTTGGAATGATATCCAAACTGACTTGAACTTAGTAGTTCACGATTGTTTGGATGCGGGTGATTTTGATATAGCATGGAAGGCAATGGTTCATTAATATGGTATTGATGAATATTAATGGGTGAAGGAGTCATACTGGATCACGGAGAGTTAGGTCCTCGCATATTGGCGTGGAATATTTTGTGTTGGGATGTCGTCGACACAAAGGAGTGAGCAACAAAACCGGTACTTCAAAAGTTATGTCAATGGGAGGACTACTTTAAGTCAGTTTGCAAAGAAAATTGAACAAGCCTTGAAATTAAAAGTTGAGGATGAGACCGCGAACAATCATAATTGCATAGAAAAACCAAATAAGATTGAGTGCAACTTACTTGTTTTGCAGGTTTTTCATAAGTTGTACACTAACAAGATCTATAAATTCGTACGTGACGAGGTAATTGGGCTAATTTAAAAAAACGTTGATCCGCCTAGTAGAATGGGGCATTATGCGACATTCAACGTTCAAGATAAACAAAGTGGCGCCATTTTGTAAGTCGAAAACCTATTGGGTTGACAATGACAAAAGCGAGGGAGTGCTCAAGTGCTCATACAAGTTATTTGAGTTCAAGGGTATAATTTTTCGGCATTGTAATACTACGGTTTTCTGGTCTTAGCTTGCTCGGTCGAGTAGTCCAAAGTCGGTCGAGTAGGCTGTCGAGTATTTTCAAACAGGCTACTGGTTTGGGAACACTCGGCCGAGTTGTGAGATACTCGGCCGAGTAGGTCGTACTCGACCGAGTACCCGGTCTAACGGAATTAATTTATGCGGTTTGATTAAGGTGATTAGAGATTTTATATTTCGTATGAACACTTACTAAATCATTTAAAAAAAAACCTAAACTACGTTTACCACTTCTCTAATCACCCTAATCATTCCCAAGGCTAGTTGATCAATCGTGAGTCTACATTCCGCCTTTCCGTACTGGTTTCGTTGGTAAGTCTCTAGTGCTTTATTAAACAGCTTATGGTCGTCTTTTAGGGTTTTCCCTAAGTGATTAGGATGGGGGTAAAGGTTTATTAGTATGGTTTGTGATATAGTATTGTTGTTTATGCTTTTCTAGGTGACGAGTTCGTAGAAGAACAATTCTAGCATCGTTGTTGTTGTTGATTGCAGATTTGCGAATAAAGTAGGATTTCCCTACTAAATTGATTGCGTAATTGATTTGAGATTGTTTGTGATTGATTGATTAATATGTTTCATTGGATTGAGATTGATAGGCTATCGCGCACCTAACAAATATAAATACCCTAGACACAAATGAATGTAGTAGTAGGGATCGAACACAAGGAGACACGAGTTGCTAAACAAGTTGTCATGGAGTGAATTCTATCAAGGTCGGTTATCGATTGATTGTTTGTTTGGGTTTGTAAAACAATGAAAAAGCAATGAAAGAAATCAATAATAAATAAATAGCCTAGGGAAGTCGGGTCACACACCCCTTATATAGGACCAAGGGGTGAAACATAAACAATTAATGGAGAGGTGAACCCAATCGGGGATAGGCCTCCCCGATCGGGTTCGTGGTGTTCTTGGATCTTTGTCTTAAATCCGTCTTAATTGGCATAGGGAATCCAAAGTTTAGTCTTAATGCTCCTTAATTCCTCCGTCTAAATGCATAATTTGGAATCCTAAGCTTGCAAGTTCACTTGATCATTTAGACTTTATTTGGGCTTCATTTTCATTTCTTTACTTGTGCATTAACCCAAGTTAGTTTCGTGCTCAGGATTTTCCAATTCTTCCCAAAATGCCCTTCTATGATCAAGTCTCGTTTCATTTAGCCTCGTGAACTTTAGTGCTTGCTAGCTTGATGGGAAAAAGTTTCCGCGTACTTCATTTCCTACAAAATGCAATGAATACAAGCAAAAACACCTAGAACACGGAATTTGCTCATAAATACACTTATAGAAGTGTAATAATCAAATAAAACCGAGTTAAAATAGGGAGTTAAAGTATATATAAATTGGACACATCAAAGATTGATTGAGTTGATATTGTAATTGGTATTATTGTTATGGGACCATGTTCGGGAGATGGTTCCAACCCCATGTTCGCCTCTTGTGGCTCCCGTCTCAAGAGGGATGTGCACATTAATGATTTGGATGCGCTTGTTACGATGATCGGGGTTAGATGGGATCGGCTACGGTCCCCCACTGGCGGTGAGGGCTACCTGTTGCGATAGGAAATCTGGCAGGACTTCACATTTAAGTGTGTAGTCGGCTATTGATTTCTAATAGAGTTTGGAGAAAGATACTACAATTGGATTGGTTGTATTGTTTGTGTTGTGAATCCTTATCTTGATTATCTAGTTGACTTACCCCATTATTGTTTTCAAAACTGTACTGATCAATTTGGGGATGGTGAGCAGTTGATTGAGCAGGTATGGCTATAGATAGCTTGTGGGTTTGGATGGGGTTCGAGTCATCACCGATCGCTTAGATAGCTTCCGTGGACAGTTATACTTTAGTCTTTTTGGTTGTTTTATTGTAAACAGTTTTGGTTAAACTTTTGGTTGTATCCTTGTTATAGAGTTTGTTATCTTTTAATAAACGTTCTTGGATGGTCTATTTGATATACTTTGCCTCGGGCAACCGAGATGGTAGCATCTTGATATGCTAAGGTGGTCTTGGTAAGGAACCTTGATGTATGGGGGTGTTACAAAGTGGTATCAGAGCGACGATTTTAGAACCTAAAGCAAATGAACAAAATGAACATAGGGAGTTAAACTAAAATGGACCCGGGTAGGAGTTGTTCGGAGCTACCGCAAAGGTTTGGGAGATGTCCTAAGGCCGCAATTCGGCCCTTACAACTTTGAGCCAGTCACTACAGGGTGTCAAGGGGAGTCGTTATATATCTTGTGTATGTTTCTTATAATAGTGTTATATGGAATGGATGGTTATGTGAATTGGATGAACTTGGAGAAGTGGATGAATTGATGTGATATAGATGGAATGAGGCATGTTAAAGTGTTATTACTTGGCTTTTGATTGATAGTATCATGTTTAGAAGTTTTATACGTATATGTATGTTTTTAAGTTGAAGGGTAGATCATTTTTGACATGATTTAGCCGAGCTAGGCAGGTACTCAACCAAGTAGAGGGTGCTCGGCCGAGTAACCAGTCACTCGACCGAGTGTAGGAGGTTGCGTTTTTGGCAGTAGCTACTGGAATATGACCACTCGGTTGAGTAAGGGCGATACTCGACCGAGTATGTAAGATACTCGACCGAGTATGCTTTATGTGTATTTTTGATCAGCTACTGGAGTCGGCGTACTCGGCCGAGTAGTCAGCATACTCGACCGAGTAGCTCGTACTCGACCGAGTACCTCTTTGGTTGATGTGATATTTGTTTTGAGCCATAGGCTATGTGCTTACGTTTGTCTTGGTTATATCAGCCCAAAATGCCGCCAAAGAGATCGGTTGCGTACCTTCATGCCTTAGAGATGAGCCTTGAAGAGGTTTATAGAATGATTGAGCAGCAAGAAGTGCTCATGGAGGCACTCCAGAATGTGGGGAAAGGGGAAGAGAAACCGGTGGATGCATCCCGTCTGAGCACCACCATTTCTCGCTTTAACCCTACTACTTATGAGGGCACTGGTGAGGCTAAGCTTCTTGACAACTGGCACCGGGAGAGGAAGAGTGTGTTAGAGGTGGTTTAGTGTCCGACAGAGATGATGGCATAACAAGCTGCGTTCTACCTAAGGGATGAGGCTGGGGTTTGGTGGCACAATGAGAGGGAAGGAGCTCGGGCATACTATCGGAATCTGGGCAAACCTACAATTCCATAGGCAGGGTTCAAGAGGGCAATGAGGGATCACTTCGTTCCGGAGCACACTCGTGAAAAGTTGAGGGCCGAGTTTGATTTCTTTTCTATGGCCAAAAACATGACTATGACAGAGTACTATCACAGGTTTATTGAGTTGTTATGCTATGCGGAGGACATGCAGCTGAGTTAACGGAGTTTGACTATTCGTTTTAAGAGAGGGTTAGCACTCAAGATCATGGAAAAGCTACCAGCCGGGGTAATCTCGGATCTGAAAGATGTTTATGCAAGAGCGAGACACGCTGAGAGGTTGGAAACAAGTTAAGTAGCTGAGAAGAGAAAGGCTGAGAGTGAGAGTGGCAACCAGTCAAGCCACAAGAAGGTTAACCATAACTAGGCTATAACTTTTTCAGGAGGGTCTAGCTATGGCGGGGGATCTCGTGCATGGGGAATAGGCGGCCAGAGTACTAATGAGAACTCCACTCTTCAATGATTCAACTGTGGTGGGACGGGTCACAAACGATTTGAGTGTATGAGAGCTACAAGAGGAGGATGAGGCTTTCCGAAATCATATCAGGGGAATTACTCGCAAACTCCAAGCCAGAGTTTGGCAAGTAATAGGCCAGCCGGGTTGTAGAACAACCAACGAGGCTAAGCCAATAACAATGGCAGCTACAACTGCAACAATGATGGGTCTTATCAGCGTCCGATCAATAGTGTGACTCAGAACTCGGCGACTAAGCCTACTACGTTAGTGACCACGGTTCAGGGAGGAGGTGAGATAAACAATGGTAAACTCTTCATAATGGGCAAGCAGGAGGCTGAGCAGGATGCACATGTGGTCACTGATACTTTTCTTGTTAATAATACGCCGACTTTTGTTTTCTTTGATTCAGGGGAAAGCCATTCGTTTGTGTCTAGGGGTCATGCCTTATCTATGGGTCTGGGGGAGTATGAGTTGGTGAAAGATAACGTGTTAATACCGTCTGGAGAGTCAGTGTCTTGTAACAAGTTATATAAAGGGGTGTCTATGGTGGTTGGGCAAGTGAATTTACCAGTTAATTTGCTTGAGTTTCCTATGGATAGGTTTGAGGTCATAGTCGGAATGGATTGGTTGGGTAAGTATGGGGCCAAGATAGACTGCCGTCAAAGTAAGTTTCTTTAAAGGGGCCTAAGGGAGTTAAGGTGTCATATAGGGGGTTTGTTGTAAAGCCTAAGATAAAGTTGATTGCAGTGATGACTTTGAAGTCATGTTTGAGGAAGAGGTGTCCGTTTATCCTTTGCCATGTGAGGGATTCTCGGATAGAGGAGCCATCATCAACATAGATAACAATGGTTAGTGAGTTCGGTGATGTCTTTCCAGAGGATATGCCAGGGTTACCTCCTAAGAGGGACATTGACTTCAGTGTTGAATGAACTTAAACCGGGGACGAGACCTATATCTAAGGCTCCATACCATATGCGACCAAAGGAATTGGAGGAATTAAAGAAACAGCTGAACGAGTTGTTGGATAAGGGATATATTTGACCTAGTGTATCGCTTTGGGGTTCACCAGTTCTGTTTGGAGAAAAGAAGGACGGTATTATGAGATTGTGCATCGATTACAGAGAGCTAAACCATGTTAACGTGAAGAACAGGTATCCTTTGCCGAGGATTGATGATCTTTTTGACCGGTTGAGGGGAGCTGGGGTGTTTTCCAAGATTAATCTGAGATCGGGTTATCACCAGCTGAGGATTGCAGATGAGGATATTCCTAAGACAGCTTTCCGATCGCAGTATGGTCACTATGAGTATGTGGTGATGCATTTCGAGTTGACTAATGCACCGGCAATGTTCATGGATCTTATAAACAGAATCTTCAGCCTGTTTATGGATAGGTTTGTGGTGGTTTTCATTGTTGACATCTTGGTCTATTCTAAGACTAACGGAGAACACGAAGAGCATCTAAGGTTGGTACTGCAAACCTTGCGAGATAATCAGTTATATGCAAAGTTATCCAAGTGTGAGTTCTGGTTGGAAAGAGTGGGTTTTCTGGGTTATGTAATTTCAAAAGATGGTGTATCGGTATATCCTAGTAAGATCGAGGCGATGTCAAACTGGGAAGCACCGAAGAATAATGCTGAGATTCGGAGTTTCTTTGGTTTAGCTGGCTACTACTGTGGGGTAATATCCGTATAAGACCCTTTAAATTTAGGACTATAACGTAAATTTAACATGCGAATATCGTCATAAAACATAAAAACAATAGAGAAACGATAAGGAACAAGAATTAACCTCGGGTCCTTTATAGTGCGGCGTAAAGAACAGAAATCAAACGAGATTCCCTCCTAATTGTTGCACCCAAGACTTGTCCGAGATATGCCCTTGTGCTAGAAGTTGTTCTCTGATTGCCTTGCAATATTGAGAGAACTTGTTGTGAGGTTTTCGAGATGTGAGATCTAGGTTTCAGAGAGAAAATGTCTCCAAAACCCTAGTTTTCTGTAAAATGAATTGTCTAGGTCACAAAAGGAGAGGAGCTCTCCTTTTGTGTGTTTCGGCCAAAACCGAGAGCCCTCATGGGGAAGTGGGCTTCCACTTCCTCTTACTTTTAGCTCGAGGTCCAGCCGCCATATGCTAAAATGTATATGACGGGTTTGTATTATAAATCATCATCGGTTATCGGTTATTAATACATCGACTAATAACACGGATTAGTTGAAGTATTAATACATGTCCGACAAAGACAATATTGTATAATTAATATTCAATATACATTAATTAAATATAAATCGCTTATATTTAATTTTACGAATTAATCTTAGTTAATTCGCCTTTAGCCCATGATATTTAATCCGTATTAAATATAATATCTCAACATCACATTTTGACTAATTACTAGTCAAATAACTCGACTAACTCGGTTAGTCAAATTTGGCATCTACATGACAGTATTTTCATACGGTCACATCTCTCGAACGTATCCTATAGGTGTGACTTTTAGGGACCAGTTGATCACCGCCATCCGTATGACAATAACGTCAAACTTATCTAGCAAGCCAACCGTTATTGATAAACGTGGATCAACCGATAATAATACCAAAAGTATGCCCTTTGATCCTTTTAGAGGTTTATAAGTCCTTGCACTAATCATTAAGGACACCAACCCCAACAAGCTCCCACTTGTCCGTACAAGTGTATGTGCAATGACGTTATCCGCACTAACTGGAGGACACAAGCTCCAACAAACTCCCACTTGTCCGTACAAGTGTATGTGCGATAACCGATTCTCATATTCATTTAAAAATTTCTCCCACTCAATGTAAAACAATTTGCAGATCTGGATCCACAAAGGTCGTATTTTACAATCGATCCGTATCAAGAGTGGTTTCCCCGACTAGAGAGTAACTTAACCGATAAAACGAATCCGTATCCGAGCATGGCCATGCATTTCGATTCTGACTCCTCGAGTGGCCCCGAGAAATATCGAGTACCTGATAAAGGCTGAATATTTCCTTCAACTCGACTCCTTCCGATCTAAGCACAAAGCATGAAATGACCCGAAAAAATCTACTTGGCCCCCTGTTACGGATGACCGTGAGAAAGAAACCAAAGTCACCCAAAATCTGCCGTAGTCTCAAGAGACAGTCGATAGTCAAAAGAATCGACTCTTAGGATCACCATGGAAGTCCTATCCACGACCGGGCAACGAATGTTATAAAACATTTAGGACTCCACGTCGATGTCACAAGTGTGTCCTACGAAATATCCGTATAAATCGCCTCTGTGATTGGTCACAACCGGTTGACTTATGGCTCGTTGAACCCACCATCAACCAACGTCACAAAATAATTGCCAGAGTTATCAGCTCATGTGGGCAATTAAGGACTGAAAAGATATAATGTTCGTTCAGTTCACTTTGTGGTGTTCAAAATTTGTCGTACAAATCCACATGACAAACAAAATATATATATAAAATATCAAAACGATGATGTCGTATAGAGTACAAGAGAGAATGAATCTGATCCATAAAAGAGTACTACAACTTAGGAACACGTTTAATTCCCATGGAATTAACATGCCCTTCATGCTTATCTTGTCGTAATGCTTTAGTGAGAGGATCTCGCTATGTTATCATCTCAGTAGCAATCTTTTCTATCACTACTTCCTTTTGCTCCACGTAATCCCGGATTAGATGAGCTTTCCGTTGTACATGTCTAGACTTGTTGCTAGACTTTGGCTCCTTAGCTTGAAGATGGCACCACTATTGTCGCAATAGATGGTGATCGGGTCATTCGAACTAGGCACTACAGAGAGCCCATGTAAGAATTGACGCATCCATATCGCTTCCTTTGTAGCTTCGACGCGGCATAGTACTCGGACTCGTCGTAGAATCTGCAACAACAGTTTGTTTCGAACTCTTCCAACTGACTGCAGCGCCATTAAGAGTAAAAACGAATCCAGACCGAGATTTCGAGTCATCTCGATCCGTTTGGAAGCTAGCATCTCGTAAATCCTGGTTGCGCATAGCTTTTGATCGCCTCCATAAGTCAATGCCCAATCTTTAGTCCTCCGTAGGTACTTAAGAATGTTCTTGACAGCTAACCAATGTGATTCACCTGGATGCTGTTGGAATCGACTTGTCATACTCAATGCATATGCCACGTCCGGACGTGTGCATATCATGGCATACATGATTGATCCTATAGCCGAAGCATAAGGAATCCGTGTCATGCGCTCTTTCTCTTCCGGTGTCTCTGGTGCCTGAGACTTGCTCAAATGCACCCCTGGAGCCATAGGAAGGAACCCCTTCTTGGAGTTAGTCATGCTGAATCTCTCTAGGACTTTGTCTATGTAAGACTCCCGATCGAGAGATAACATCCGACGTGATCTATCTCGATAGATACGGATGCCTAGAATTCTTTGTGCCTCTCCCAGATCTTTCATCCGGAAATGGTTTTTCAACCATACTTTCACCGAAGTTAAGAGAGGTATGTCATTCCCAATCGTGAGTATGTCGTCAACATACAATATTAGGAAGACAATCTTGCTCCCACTCGACTTGATATATAGACATGGTTCCTCGACCGATCGAGTAAATCCATTGTCTTTTATCACTTGGTCGAAGCGATGATTCCAACTCCTTGATGCTTGCTTAAGTCCATAAATGGAACGCTTAAGCTTGCACACTTTCTTAGGATGTATTGGATCGATGAAACCTTCGGGTTGTACCATGTACAACTCTTCCTCCAAAAAGCCGTTTAAGAAGGCGGTTTTCACGTCCATTTGCCAAATTTCATAGTCATGAAAAGCGGCAATCGCTAAGATAATCCGAATGGAACGCAAAGATGACTACGGGTGCAAAGATCTCATCGTAGTGCAAACCTGGCACTTGGGTGAAGCCTTTAGCAACTAGTCGTGCTTTGTAGATATCTTGCTGACCTTCCACAGAATGCTTTATCTTGTAAAGCCATTTGCATTGAAGGGGACGAACCTTAGCAGGTAAGTCAACAAGATCCCACACGTTGTTCTCATACATGGAGTCCATCTCGGATTGCATGGCCTCAAGCCATAGCTTTGAGTCAGAACTAGTCATGGCACCTTTATAGGTTGCGGGTTCACTACTCGTTAAGAGTAGAACGTCATCTATGTCGTGTTCCTCGACCATGCCAATGTATCCGTCCGAGGAATAGAGACTCTTCCCGACCTCCTAGGTTCCTCAGAATATTCACTGCAGCCGGGGATTGAAGGAACAGATTCCTCCAATGGTTGCTCGGTGTTTGGTTCTCGAATCTCCGACAGTCGAAGGTTCTATCACTCTTTGCATTCTCGAGAAATTCCTTCTCTAAGAATGTCGCACTAGCCGCAACAAAAACGCGTTGTTTGGTTGGCGAATATAAGTAATGACCACGTGTTCCTTTAGGATAACCTATAAAGTATGTCTTGACCGATCGCGGGCCGAGCTTATCCTCGTGTCTCCACTTGACATAAGCCTCGCAGCCCCAAACCCGTATAAAGGACAAGTTAGGGACCGTTCCCTTCCATAATTCATATGAGTCTTGTCAACAAACTTTAGACGGACTTCTGATTAAGTATTAGAGCGGATGACATAAGAGCATAACCCCATAATGAATCAGGTAATATCGTGTGACTCATCATGGATCGAACCATATCAAGTAGTGTTCGATTTCTCCGTTCGGACACACCATTCAAATTGAGGTGTTCCAGTGGAGTTAACTGTAAGGCAATCCCACAGTCTTTGAGGTGTTGATCAAACTCGTGAGAAAGATACTCGCCACCACGATCTGAACGTAGTGTTTTAATCTTTCTACCTAATAGGTTCTGTACCCTATTTTGGTATTCCTTGAATTTCTCAAAGGATTCACTTTTGTGCTTCATTAAGTAGACATAGCCATATCTACTCAAATCGTCCGTGAAAGTGATGAAATATCTATAGCCTTCTCGTGCGGTGATTGACATAGGGCCACATACATCCGTGTGTATGAGTCCTAATAGGTCAGCAGCGCGCATTCCAACACCTTTGAAGGAAATACGAGTCATCTTACCGATGAGACATGATTCACACGTGCCAAATGATTGAAAATCAAAGGCCGAGATAGCTCCATGTTTGATGAGCTGTTTTACGCGTTTCTCATTGATGTGTCCCATACGGCAGTGCCATAGATACGTTTGATCTTTGTCACCAACCTTTAACCTTTTATTCATTACGTGTAATATTTCGGTGGTCCGATCTAAAACATAAATTCCGTTCATGGAGACTTTTGTCAGAATCATATCGTGTAAAGAGAAAATGCAAGCATTATTTTCTATTACAAATGAAAACCAAGTTTATCAAGCGCAAACCAAATAATGTTTTTGGAAAGACTGGGTACATAATAGCAATCATATAATGATAACTCAAATCCGCTAGGAAGCTGGATCACATATGTTCCCCTCGAGACGGCAGCCACACTTGCTCCATTCCCGACACGCAGGTCCACCTCACCCTTTACGAGGGGTTCGATGTTTCGGAGCCCCTGCACATGATTACACAGATGAGAACCACAACCAGTATCAAGTACCCAAGTTCCGTAACTTGCGTGGTTAATCTCAATCATATGAATAAAAGTAGAAGAAGAAGACATACCAACAGTTTAACACGACCGCTTTTAAGTCCTCATGATAAACAGGACATGTGCGTCTCCAATGCCCACATGTGGCGTTGATGGCATTCCATGTTATCTTTCTTGCTCTTTGTCGCGCCTGATGAGTTACTCGACTCACCAGGACCACTCTTACCTGAGCCCGACTTCTTGAACTTCGCCTTACCTACTGCTAGGTTTGCCTGAGCTTTGCCCTTACCCTTTCCTTTATTTGACACAACGAGATCATCCTGTTTCATGCTCCCACTGGACTTCATGTCCTTCTCGGTCTGTACGAGAAGGGAGTGCAGTTCATGGGGAGTTTTCTTCAAATCATTCATATAGTAATTCGCTCTAAATTGCGAATAACCATCGTGGAGTGAGTGAAGTATGCGGTCGATAACAATGTTCTCGCTGATGTTACAGTTAAAGGTCTCCAGTTTCTCGACATTCTCAATCATGCTGAGAATGTGTGGGCTAACCGGTTGGCCCTTCTGGAGTCTCGCATCAAAGAAGCGAGTGGTATGCTCATAAGTCACGATTCTCGGTGCTTTCGAGAATTCCTTGGTGAGCGTGGTGAAAATCTTGTTTGCACCATGGGATATGAAGCGTTTCTGCAAATTGGGTTCCATTGCAAAAATGAGTACGTTTTTAATCGCACCTGCTTCCATACAGAAATCATTAAACTTGGTGATTTCAGCAGCTCTAGCCGTGGGACCTGGGTTTGCCGGGATGGGCTCTAATAGATATTTGAGCTTCCCGTCGCCAGCAGCAGATTCCGTAATGCCGCCTCCCGGTCCGCGGGTTGGATCCATCATTCTTCGATCGAGTAGACCGATTCATCCGATTCATGAAGATCCTAAGCCAGGACTCACGGTCCAATGTGGCACTTGGCATTGGGTTATCAGTAGAACCAACCATTTGTTGTTTAGCAGTTTAAATGTTCGTGTTCTACACTGAAAAAGGAAGAAAAACAAAACGAAATAAGCAACTCATCGAGGTGATTTAAGTCTATTTTAAGATTCATTTTAAACATGTAGACTCTTGCACTTGCATAATTGATCTCCCTCAAGAATGATACAAGTGATCCCAAGACTCAATTTCCGTAAATTGATAAGCCAACTGTTTAGCTAATTCTTCCTTAAGAACTCTTGGTCGATAGATTTCCGTAAATCCTATCTATAGTCCACCATGATCACAGGATCGTATGAGTGACCATAGTGTTGAGATAAAATAGGTCAATCGGTTCCAACTTACCCGACGTAGAAGGGGTCATATTATGCCTACCGACGAAGAAGGGACTCATTGGAGTTTGACCTATAAAGACCGTTCTCAATTTTTGTTTATACGAGGAAGATCCCATCAACAAAATTATAATTCATTTTAAGTGAACGAATAACTAGCGTTTGTCGTGAATGAATTTATTTGGATGATGGCTTTAAAACGTGTGACATGAGAATGTCAATGAAAACTAACTCGTGACCTCTATATGTGTCAGTTTTCATGCAATTATTAGGTGGTTTGGTTTTTAGGCGGAAAATGATGCATACTATCGATACGATAAAATAAATAATTGAATGCAATACGTAAATAAAATTTCCTAGTGTGGCCTATCCTAATAAAAAGAACAAAATACAACTTTGGAATCCACCGTTGGACCCAAGAAGCTTGTCTTGTTGTTCCATCTTGATCCATGTAGCGGGAGTGAGCATCCGGTCTCCGTCTTTGGTCTTCTCAAAAATTACAATTAAAATTACAAAATATAAACCTAATTACATTCTAATTAAAAACCGTAATTACAAGTGAAAAATCCAAAACGGAGATACGAGATCTCAAAATACAACCAAGACCGTGTTCCATCATTACGGTAACACGTTCTACTAAGGCCACACTAAGTTACAACCGTTTGCAAAATAAATAAATACGTAATAAAAGGCATTCAAGGCATTCAACAAAACGATAAATAAATGCATCAACTAAAAACAAATTCATTCGTGACATAATTCCGTAATTATGTTAAATTTATCCAAACCACCTTTTAATGATTAAAATTCATGTGATAAAACTGCTTCTATCATTTAATTTTAATCCATTACAATCCGTTACTTTAAATACGCTTTAAAATAACTTAATGGTACGTGTGTGAACCGTTTCACAATCATAGCGAGTGTACAATATCCGTATAATGTACATTTTGTAGCCAAAAGAAAATTTAAAGCAAAAGGAATAAATTTTCAAAGCTGTTAAAACGGAAATCCCTCGATCCAGGGACACAAGTGCTCGATCGAGGAACAAAAGAGCTCGATCGACTGAACTGCAAGTCGATCGAGAAGGTTGCCAAACAGAAAGTGCTCGATCGACTAAATTGGTGGTCGATCGAGTACCTTTATCAACAAAAAACTACTCGATCGAAACGAGGACAACTCGATCGAAAGCGGTAGGGTTAAGAAAGGGGTCGATCGAGTACAACAGGGACTCGATCGAGTAAAAACTAGACATAAAACTACTCGATCGATTAAAAACGTGGTCGATCGAGTGCAAAAGTCTCTGAAAACTTAAAACCCTCGTGAAAACAGTTTTGATGAAATAAAGCATTCGCAAAATTGATCAAAAACACATCAAAACAATTTTATAATTTGCCAAGACATGACATATTGTTATAATTTCCGTATAAAACAACAATATGTAAAAACAAATCGAAAACAAAAGATCAGCCGTGTGTAAACATGACACGGTTTAAAAAAAAACAGAAAACAACTGAAATAAAATTCCAGCCGCACGGTTTTCTAGACAAAACATGATCGTCTCAAAACGTTTTATGAAAAACACATAGAAAATTTACGTGGCCTCGCTCTGATACCACTTGTGGGGTAATATCCGTATAAGACCCTTTAAATTTAGGACTATAACGTAAATTTAACATGCGAATATCGTCATAAAACATAAAAACAATAGAGAAACGATAAGGAACAAGAATTAACCTCGGGTCCTTTATAGTGCGGCGTAAAGAACAGAAATCAAACGAGATTCCCTCCTAATTGTTGCACCCAAGACTTGTCCGAGATATGCCCTTGTGCTAGAAGTTGTTCTCTGATTGCCTTGCAATATTGAGAGAACTTGTTGTGAGGTTTTCGAGATGTGAGATCTAGGTTTCAGAGAGAAAATGTCTCCAAAACCCTAGTTTTCTGTAAAATGAATTGTCTAGGTCACAAAAGGAGAGGAGCTCTCCTTTTGTGTGTTTCGGCCAAAACCGAGAGCCCTCATGGGGAAGTGGGCTTCCACTTCCTCTTACTTTTAGCTCGAGGTCCAGTTCGCCATATGCTAAAATGTATATGACGGGTTTGTATTATAAATCATCGGTTTATCGGTTATTAATACATCGACTAATAACACGGATTAGTTGAAGTATTAATACATGTCCGACAAAGACAATATTGTATAATTAATATTCAATATACATTAATTAAATATAAATCGCTTATATTTAATTTTACGAATTAACTGGTTAATTTGCCTTAGCCCATGATATTTAATCCGTATTAAATATAATATCTCAACATCACATTTTGACTAATTACTAGTCAAATAACTCGGACTAACTGGTTAGTCAAATTTGGCATCTACATGACTGTATTTTCATACGGTCACGTCTCTCGAACGTGTCCTATAGGTGTGACTTTTAGGGACCAGTTGATCACCGCCATCTGTATGACAATAACGTCAAACTTATCTAGCAAGCCAACCGTTATTGATAAACGTGGATCAACTGATAATAATACCAAAAGTATGCCCTTTGATCCTTTTAGAGGTTTATAAGTCCTTGCACTAACTGTTAAGGACACCAACCCCAACAACTACAGGAGGTTCGTGAAGGATTTCTCAAAGATCGCTAGATCTATGACAGCTGTGACGATGAAAGAGACCAGATTTCGTTGAGATGAGAGTGGTAAGACGGCGTTCCAAATATTAAAGGAGCGTTTGACTACAACTCCCATTCTATCCTTACCTGAGGGAAGTGAGAACTTTTGAGGTTTATACTGATGCTTCGAAAAATGGGTTGGGTTGTATTATGATGCAGAATGGGAAGGTCAATGCCTATGATTCGAGGCAGTTGAAGCCGTATGAGGAGAAATATTCTACTCATGACTTGGAACTAGGTTCAGTTTTATTTGCTCTAAAGATTTGGAAGCAATATCTGTACGGGGCAACCTTTAAGGTGTTTTTGATCACAAGAGTTTGAAGTACATCTACACTCAGAAAGAGTTGAACATGCGTTAGAGACGGTGGATGGAGCTGATTGGGGACTATGATATGGAGATCGTCTATCATGAGGGGAAGGCTAATGTGGTTACATATGCTTTGAGCAGAAAGAGTGTGCATTCGCTACGTACTGACATGTCACTGATGAAACTGAGAGATGAGATGACTAAGATGGGGATTCATATGATTCGCAAAGGAGATGCCAACGGTGATTTGACTATCGAGCCTGAACTTTATGATGACATAAATAGAAAACAGGAACTTGATCCCAAGATTCAGGAATGGAAGACAAGGGTAAGAGATGGTACAGTTTCGAGATTTTCTATCCATACAGATGGGAGTGTTCGTTTTGATGGGAGGTGTTGTGTACCTAGTGACATTTACTTGAAGAAGTTGATCATGACAGAGGCTCATTGTAATCCTTATTTGGTACATCCAGGTGGTGACAAGCTCTATAAGGACTTGAAGAAGACGTTTTGGTGGCCCGGTATGAAGAAAGATGTTGCAGAGTTCGTGGCTAGGTGTTTGACTTGCCAGAGGGTAAAGGGAGAGCAACGGAGACCACAAGTTAAGATTCAATCACTTAAGGTACCAGAACGAAAATGGGAATCGATTTCTATGGATTTCATCGTGGGGTTACTAAGGACTCAGTAGGGTAACAATATGATTTGAGTTATCGTCGACCGTTTGACAAAGTCAGCTCATTTTATTCCAATGAAAGATACTTGGAATAAGATTCAATTAGCTCTGGGATACAGAAAGCATGTGGAACAGTTACACGGGGTACTAAAGGATATAGCGTCGGATAGAGATGCGAGGTTTATATCACGGTTTTGGCAAGAGTCGCAGGAATTGATGGGGACTACCTTAAAGATGAACACGGAATTTCATCATGCGACTGTAACACCCGTAATTTCCGTAGTATATTTTTTAAATTTTATTTTTCCATATTTCGTAGTATATTTTCCGTCAAAATATCTTCTCTTGTCTTTTTGGCTATTCTAGCTCGAATTTGATGGAAACCCACTTTGTTCTTGGGTTCCACGTGAGTTTGGATTAGATGGGTTGAGTTTTGGGCCTAAGCTTGAATAAACCCATGAGTACTTCTATAAATAAGAAGGGAAACGAAACCCTTGCTTTTCTTTTCTCATAATTCTCACAAAACCCTAATGTAACACCCCCGTACACCAGAATGCCTTACCTAGGACCATCCCCGTGTCTGAAGGTGTCACCATCTCGGTTTTCCGAGGAAGTAGATCAAATAGGACAACAAAAGAACATTTACATTGCATTAATGTGTTTATACAACATAACTCTGTATACATCCCTCTATAAAGATAAGAACTACCACACTCGTGTTACAACACTTCTAGACCAGTAGCATGATGACTCGATCCCTCTAATCCTAGCAGCCACAAGCAACAGTACCTGCTAAGCCAGCTGCTCACCATCCCTGAATGGATCACCGCAGATACCACAAAACAACACGGGGTCAGTACCGACTAATCAAACGTAAAGCAAATAAACAATGTAACGAGCTGATCATCCTTTAACCTAGTCTCCCGATCTCGCACAGTAACCGACTACACACTGAAGTGTGTAGCCCTGCCAGATTACCCATCGCAACAGGTAATCCTCGCCGCCAGTGGGTGACCGCAGCCCATCCCACCTAGTCCAGCTCATCAACGAGCGACTAACAATCCCTGTCCCATAATGTGCACATCCCCTCTCGTGGCGGGTTCCACGGAGGGCGAACTAGGGTGTGAAGCCACTCCCGCAAGTGACTCCACCACAAACACAACACACACAGCATCACAGCTGTCACAACATCTCCACACCAACACCGTCACAACAACACCCGGACACCGATGATCAGCAGATAACAATAATTATGAAACAATAATAATCTCAATCAATTAACAGTACCGAGTAGGGAAACCCTACCTCGTCACAAACCATGAAAGACATCCATACACAGCGAAGCAGGACTCCAATATGCATCCTACAACGATAATCACTTCCTATTACACAACTATCCTCAAGAAACTACCCAAAAGAGACACAAGGCAGAGACTTACCTAACAACGTGCATCGACGGTGACATAGACGACAACCACGCACGCCATCCTTCCTAAGCGAATCCCGTCCTTCCTATGGTGGAGTTTTAGGCTATATACATGAGAGTGTGTAGAGATGGGGTGATAGGAGATGAAGGTAGGCTAGGGTTAGAGAAAGAGGAATTGTCGAGGAAATGGGAAATGAAATGAATCTCGCGAACTTGCGTTTTATATTTTCGCGTCGACAGCAGCCATACTCGGTCGAGTATAGGTGATACTCAGCCGAGTAGCCTCTAATAGGTCGAGTAAGCAATCCTATAAAGCTCAAGTTATAAGCCTAATCCCTCACCCATTCATCCCTACTGTCTCTCTTGGTCAACAGGGTCGGTCAACAGAGTCCTTGAATATCCTGGGTATTACAGTCTTCCCCCCTTAAAAGAACTTCGTCCCCGAAGTTCAGCCCACACGCCACTCACCACAGGGTTACGCACTGTGACACTATCCACCTACATAAAGGCGTACGAACTCAGACCATCCTGACACTACCGCCACACCACATTACTCAAACAACAATCATCCAACACAAATATTCTTCCAAGTATTACCGGCCATCAACTATCACACACAAAACTTACGGGAAATAATGAATTCATATGCACCCTCTTGTTAAAAGCAACACAACGACTAGCAACAATACACAACTGCAAAACAATACCCAACCAGAACAGTACACGTCACAAAAGTACACGTCCCGCACACCCATACAGAGTGGTTCAACGCACATTCATATCACTTGGCTGTAACATAGATACAGCTTCAAGGAAACGTAAGTGTAACTACAATAACCTGTAACATGAATGTAATTCTGAATACTAACATACATACAAACATGTGATTCCAAGTATTATAGGCATAATTAAACATTTGTTTCCACGACATTACTCTTCCCCTCTTAAAGGAACTTCGTCCCCGAAGTTCACCACTAACCACTTCCCATACCCACAATTAACACATACATCCTAACTGTGACATTACTTACAGACTGTAATGACTTTAAATCATGTTGCGAAACTTACTCTATGACATTACACCATTGTGATCCATAGCAACAGAAAGTGACGGAAATTAAGTAGTCTATATACATCTAAAGATGATGTTATCAAATAATAGCAGCTTTATGCATTATCTGTTATTTTAGTCACATACTGACCACCAGTTCGCTCATCCAGTTGGACCTGTTATCACTGTAACCAACATATATACGGATAAGACTCATGGCAGCTACAACATTTTCTTGTTATTGCGTTACCTTTCCATATTATTTAAAGACTCATGCATCACTTTGAACAATTTAAGTTCCTTGACGTCAACCACTGCCATATGACTAAACATTCATAAATTGATATACGCTATCCAAGCAATTGCATACCTGTGACGTGATCTTAGTCCATCTTTTAGACAATTGATTACACTAAGCTACACTATGAAGCACCCACACACTCTGTCATACAAATGTTCACATAACCCTTACAATTCATAATTATCAATTACAAAATGTCCCTGTAACAGTAATACTCGGCCGAGTATGAGTGGCTACTCGGTCGAGTAAGCTCTAGTCGGCCGAGTATAATTGTATACTCGGCTGAGTAAGCTCTACTCGGTCGAGTAGTGTCTATACTCGGTCGAGCCATGACAGGTAGAGAGCATTTGACGCAGTTCACACAATGCATTCACGACTTATCCTGCAACCAAACTCCCTACAATATTACCAAACACAACGAAATCCAACACGTCTCCACACGATAAGCTAAAGTAAGTAATAGCCTTATGGCCGAGTACAGTCATCCAATAGTAAGAAATAAATCCAGCAAAATACACATCCAACACAAGGAAACCAAACCAGACAATACAACAAAAGGATCAAAAGCCAGGACCCTCCTCCATGTTATCGTCACCACCTGCACCAGAAGTACCTGCACCTGAACTACTCGCTCCTGGAAAGCCTACTACTGCTGAGTAATCCCCTCCAAGCTGGCTGCCGTAGTTGGCTCCCCATGGTCCCGCGAGGCAGCCAAACTCTGTCTCCTCTGGTGGCCTCTAGTAACCAGGATCAACTCCGTAGCTGTGGAAGACTCCCGTGTCCACTACAGGTCCTCTCCACCAGACAGGCTGTGCTAGCAGTGTCCCTATGCCCTGGTTATGGGTCATCTCATGCATGTTGCAGAGCACCAAAGTAGTGGAGATCCACTCACCAAAGTCACTCGGCTGCATCCTGGGGTCATGCACTGTGGGGGTAGGGCGAGTACTGGTAAGGGTAGAAGTCATGGGCATAGTAAGAGGGCTCAGGTACGACCGGGTCTGTCCTAAATTACCTGACCCTACGGTGCTCTCGAGGTGGGGGGAGGTGCCTGCTGCTGTCCCTCAGGCACGGTGACCGGCTCAGGTAGGTCCAAAAGAATGGTAGGATCAATCAGATAGGTCTGGGGCTCAGGCTTAGGTATAGCACAGGGTTCCCACTCAGCCAAATGGTCAACAACAGGGAGACGGGCAGGGTCAGGAAGTACCATCCACAAAGATCCCCTTACCCTCCAAGCATAAGACCCGCCATCCAACTTCCTTAACCACCTATTCTGACGCCAATACTGGGCGTCCATGGTAGGAACAGTCTCCACATACTCATCCCCCTCAGGAGGTAGGGCCTCAAAATCAGCTAGTCGTTGAGCTAGGCGGGTCACTATGGCCCCGCAAGCAATGTGTCAGGTCTCAGACTGTGCCATATGCTCCAGACTAGAGCACACTATCCCTGGAGCACTATAATAAATCGGCTTCCTACGGTGCAAGTTAAGGTAAGACATAAGTAACATGACCTCATGAGAATTAAGCTTACTCACATCATCTCTCGCATACAACAAACAAGTCATCATCCTTAGGAACATACGAAGGGAAACATGTTGCACATCATTAATCAGCATAGCACTGGCACTAGGAGTAGGTCGGCCAGTCAAGAAAGGAAGGTAAAGAGGGGCACCACTATTCTTAGCAACATCACTCAGGTATCCCGTCCCCTCCTCCTCCAAACCCAGATGGCCCGCAAACTCATCCAAAGTCAGCTCGTGATCCTCATTCATGAGGCGGAAGGAGGTCTTCTCTTTCTTATCATACTCATACGAGCTCTGGAATTCTAAGGTCAGATGGGGGTATGACTTCTTCCTTAAGTGATATAACCCCTCCATTCCCAAAATCTCAAATATATGAATTATATCTCCCCTAATCCCTAAGGTCTCTAAAATCTCGGGGTTCACACACCGAGTAGGTCGGAAAGGACGCTTTATCAAGGCTACAAAGGCCTTGCGCTGCTTGAAATCAGAGAAAACTACCGATGGATATGCCTCCACCGGTGGAACTACAGGTCCACTGCTTGACTGACCCGTCTCAAGTTGGACATTAGGACGGGTCCTCTTGTTGGGTAGGCCTCTGGTTTTCACCATGCAGCAAGGAAATAAGCTTTAACAAAGAGATTGACACACCAACACTTACCGCAAAAGACGGACTGTTTTTCAATGGTAAACAAATTTTGTGACGAACTTTTACGACAAATTTTATCAGAAAATTTACCAAATACTTTACTCATTACATCGTTACCAGCTTCAAGTTGTCTCAAACTAAATGTTAATCAACAAAACAAAGGGTATTTCGTTTTTAGCAAACCCTAGATTTCACAATCCAATTTTAAACTATGAAATTGCTTAAACAATGGCATACTCGAGGTTTATATACAATTAAATCCGAGAAACAACAAGGTGAAGGCCCAATTTAAGTTACTTATGATGAAAATTCGAATTATTGACAAAACCATACATAACTTTGAAAACAAAGGAAGGAAATTGAGTCAAAACCTTACCTTAAATTGGTTTATGGCAAGTGAGGACAAGTAGACTACCAAGAATTCACCCAAAAGCTTGAGAAAGAAAGGGTATGGAGTTTTAGAGAGAAAGATATGAGAAGATGGGAGGCGGAAATAAGGAAGAATGGGACGAAAATAGGGTTTTTGTATAACCCGCTTAAGTCCCGATAAAGCAGTACTCGGTCGAGTATTGGGAATACTCGGCCGAGTGTCGACTACTCGGTCGAGTATTCCTCTTGCTCGGTTGAGTTTTCAAGGATAGTAGCGATTTTAATTGTCACAAAATAGACACTCGGTCGAGCACCTTCATACTCGGCCAAGTATCGTCTACTCGGTCGAGTACAAATTTCTACTCGGTCGAGTTTTCAAAAAAATGAAGACGGAATTGAATTTTCTTTGTTCCTGCAAAATAAATAGCATAGTTCGGAGTTCCGTGCAATCAGCTCGTCATTGTTAGAGCTTATCCTACCACATAAACACACATCCACACGAATTTTGTACATCCATTACCAATTCGATCATCATTTCTACCTTCATTCCTCACTTTGCTATAAAACGATTACATTACACCTTTAAGAATACGTAGCAATTTAATTACTGTACCTGCAAGGTTTGACTCTTATACTACATCATCACACATCCCGCTAATCACAAGATATACACCTTAACCACATTTACAAGACAGCAATCATCACACAACGCAACCATCGACAAACAAATTAATTAACTTACCTCTGGTCACACATTGCATCAATCCAATCACCCATTCTAAACTTTTCCACACATACACCTTGACACACATTATCATAAACACAGATGCACACGACAACCATAACTAAGCGATCAACGACTCTTACTTGCTACCTCTTTTTCCCGTGTCTGGCTTAAGTTCGATGGGGCCATGATTTTGAAATGAGGCCGCCTACTCACCCAAAATCTAGCATCGGCTGGGGCTCCCAACGCACATACACCAGGTTCATTTTAATTGACACCCTACATTCATTAGATTCATTGGTCCAGGTTTCAAAATCGTCGGCTCTGATACCACTTTGTAACACCCCCGTACACCAGAATGCCTTACCAAGGACCATCCCCGTGTCTGAAGGTGTCACCATCTCAGTTTCCCGAGGAAGTAGATCAAATAGGACAACAAAAGAACATTTACATTGCATTAATGTGTTTATACAACATAACTCTGTATACATCCCTCTATAAAGATAAGAACTACTACACTCATGGTACAACACTTCTAGACCAGTAGCGTGATGACTCGATCCCTCCAATCCTAGCAGCCATAAGCAACAGTACCTGCTAAGCCAGCTGCTCACCATCCCCGAATGGATCACCGCAGATACCACAAAACAACACTGGGTCAGTACCGACTAATTAAACGTAAAGCAAATAAATAATGTAACCAGCTGATCATCCTTTAACCTAGTCTCCCGATCTCGCACAGTAACCGACTACACACTGAAGTGTGTAGCCCTGCCAGATTACCCATCGCAACAGGTAATCCTCGCCACCAGTGGGTGACCGCAGCCCATCCCACCTAGTCCAGCTCATCAACAAGCGACTAACAATCCATGTCCCTTAATGTGCACATCCCCTCCCGTGACGGGTTCCACGGAGGGCAAACTAGGGTGTGAAGACACTCCCGCAAGTGACTCCACCACAAACACAACACACACAGCATCACAGCTGTCACAACATCTCCACACCAACACCATCACAACAACACCCGGACACCGATGATCAGCAGATAACAATAATTATGAAACAATAATAATCTCAATCAATTAATAGTACTGAGTAGGGAAACCCTACCACGTCACAAACCATGAAAGAAATCCATACACAGCCAAACAGGACTTCTATATGCATCCTACAATGATAGTCACTTCTTATTACACAACTATCCTCAAGAAACTACCCAAAAGAGACACAAGGCAGAGACTTACCTAACAACACGCATCAACGGTGACATAGACGACAACCACGCACGCCATCCTTCCTAAGCGAATCCAATCCTGCCCTTGGTGGAGGTTTAGGCTATATACATGAGAGTGTGTAGAGATGGGGTGATAGAAGAGGAAGGTAGGCTAGGGTTAGAGAAAGAGGAAATGTCGAGGAAATGGGAAATGAAATGAATCTCGCGAACTTGCGTTTTATATTATCTCGTCGACAGCAGCCATACTCGGTCGAGTATAGGTGATACTCAGCCGAGTAGCCTCCAATAGGTCGAGTAAGCAATCCTATAAAGCTCATGTTATAAGCTTGATCCCTCACCCATTCATCCCTACTGTCTGTCTTGGTCAACATGGTCGGTCAACAGAGTCCTTGAATATCCTGGGTATTACACCTAAACCTAATTCTCTCCTTCTTCTCCCTTCCTTGTGCCGCACGATTTTTTCTATGTCTAGGGTTTCGTGTCGTGCCTTCCACCTCCCTTCATCATATTTCGTGCATGGATTGATCCTATTTCTTGGATCTATCTATTACCGCCGTAAGTTTTATGTCTTTCGTGTAGTTTTCATAGTTTTATATATATATATATATATATATATATATTTAGTATATTTATTAGATTCGTTCTTCTTTGGCACGTGTAAAACGACAATGAAGGCGTGGAAGTTACTCCTGGAGAGGACGTTTATATTGTTGAAGACGATCTTTAGGATTATTTGCGTAAAAAGATAACTAGGTATTTTTCTTTTAATTGTGTTTATGCCAATAGATGTAATTAATATGATTTAATAATTTATTTGTATGATTGGTACATGTTTGATTGTTTATTATCATGATTAATTATGTTTTCGCATGTTTATATATGTTTTAATGTTTTAATTATATATTGTATGTTGTTTATATGTTTATTTTTGGTGTCATGAGCACAATTAGGGTTTACAAATAAAATCCTAGTGGCGGCATGATAGGCGGCCAAGAGTGCGGTTCAAAGTTATAGCGAAAGCTAGTACAACCTTGATGATTATTCGAGTGTTATAGCTGAACTTAATACAACTTTAGGTCATTACTCTAGTTATGGCTGAAACAGGTATAACCTTGGATATATGATTCAAGGTTATAGATAAAACTACTATAACTTTAGAACGCGAGTTAAGGTTATAGCTGGAACTAACGTACCCTGAGATTATGACTCAAGTTTATGGTTGAAACTAGTGTAACTTTGAGTTGCTTGTCAAGGTTATGGTTGAGGTAAGTATAACTTCAAGTTATATGTGTGGAAGTTATAATCGAGGCTAGTATAACCTCGCAACCAGAGTTTATGTTACGACTAAGGTTACTAAAACATTGATTATTAATACTTGTTTCATATGTAGTGTTGTATTCAGTTATAGTATAACACTATGTTTCGATATACCTTGGTTAGTCTTGTTCATATGATAAGTAGGGTAGTCAGATATACTATCCTATGAGTTGAGTCGTGACGTTGTTCATGCATGTTGGAACAGTCAGTTATACTGTGCATTTATTTGTTGGCTAGTGGTATAGATGACGTGCGGTATCAGTTATATACCAAATGGAATGAACTAACGCCACCCAGTTTAGGATTTATTTTGGTCTATGTTCGGGGGTGGCCAGAGTCATCATTTATGCGCTCTGGGTCCCGAGTGTCATTCGATGTACAGTTATTGCATCGAGGGGTCTGGCCATGTCTTAGGCACATAGGCAGTGATGATACACTATACATAGTACCGTGGAGTATCAGTTATATACTTCACACTGACGGGTAGTCAGTTATACGATCCGTCAGTCAGAGTATCAATTTAATGCTCTGGCAGGTTAGAGTGTCAGTTATACGCTTGACCGGTGTTCGTTTTATACCCTATGCGAATTGTGTGGAAGCATTTGTTATATGCTCCAATCGGTATGGTGTGTGGTGTTCACCCTATTCGCTATGCTTTGTTGCTAGCTTTGTGCCTTATGTTGCTATTGTTGATTGGATACGTTTGTGACTCGTAGTATGTGGTTTCATTTGGGATATCATTTAAAAGTATTGTCTTAATATGCCTTCGTGTGATGGTTGGTTTATGTTGGGTTTTCATGAGTATAGATGGTCTCACATGTTTACTGGTTTTGCATTTCAATTGTTATTGATTGTTGGCTATATTCAATTGTTGTAAACATGACTGGAAGAGCATCTAGTTACTCCCGAATGATTGTCGACCCCCGATTCTCAGGTTGTTCAGATGATTTGCTGTTTGGATGATATCTTGCTGGGGAAGTACTGTGCGGTGAGTTGAATAATAAATTAGGACTTTGTTTTCAGTTGAGATCACTTAATAATGTATTAGTTTGGTTTTGGATTTAGTATCAATATGGATTTGGTAAGGTGTTTCCGCCACCTTGATCCTTAATATCATTGTTATACTCTGATAAATCATTTATTATACGTTTTCCCTTTGTTATATATTCCGGTTTGTTACAGTTGCTATCAGAGCGAACACTCTCCCAACTTTCGCTTAGATAATATGTAAAACGAATGGCCTAGTTAATGAGTGAGAGTAAATTGGGTAGAAACCAATAGGATTTGTTGGTTTTCTTATGTTTGTATAGTGTATGAGTAGTTATTTGGAGTGGTACTTAGGTTCTACCACTTATAACAAGATTTTGTCCTTGCAGATGGTGCGTAACGCGAATGGTGAGACTGATGCTAATCGCATCATGAAACTTGAGGCAGCTTTGGCAAATCTGGCCGAGAGTTTCACTAATCACCTCAACAACAACAACAACAACAACAACAACAACAACAACAACAACAACAACAACAACAACAACAACAACAACAACAACAACAACAACAACAACAACAACAACAACAACAACAACAACAACAACAACAACAACAAGAACAAGAACAACAACAACAACAACAACAACAACAACAACAACAAAAACAAAAACAACAACAACAACAAGAACCATCCGCAACAGACTGTGTTCGATCGCTTTGCTCGTCATCATCCCCTTACTTATGATGGTGTGAATGATCCTACTGCTTTAGAGGCTTGGATTCGAGAGATCGAGAAGCTATTCCTTGCTACTGGTTGTCCTGAGGATCAGAAGGTGGACATTGCCAGCTATTATCTGAAGGATGAGGCCGACAACTGAGGGGCTCTTGTTAGAGCTGGTCTGGAAGTTCAGCCAGGGTATGGTTGGACTGTTTTCTCTGAGGCTCTGAAGAAAAGGTTTTATCCTGAGGAGATGCGTTGGCAGAAAGAGCAGGAGTTCCTTCATTTGCAGCAGGGTTCCATGACCGTAGAGGAGTACACCAACAAGTTCGTGAAGCTGTCACGATTCATTAACTTTGTTGGTATAGACGAGGTGTCGAGGACTCGTCGCTATGAGAAGAATCTTGCACCCAAGGTCCGGACAGCTATGTCTGGCATTCCTTTGACTTCTTTGTAGCTGGCTTATGATCATGCTCTTAGCATTTACGATTCAGTTCTTGCTACCGAGGACGAGGAGAGTGCGAAGAGTAAGTTTTTGAAGAGGCCTTATGTTGCTCTCAGTGCTCCCCAGAAGAAACAGAAGTATGAGGCTCGTCCGTATGCCCCGGGTGATCAGGGTCAAGCTAAGAAGGATATGGTTTCCTTCAAGTGTGGAAAATCATACCACTCAAGTAAGTATTGTAACACTGGTAATACGGTCACATGTTTCACCTATAAAGCTCTGGGACACAAGGCTATCGACTGTCCCCAGAAGCCAAAGGTTGATGGTCCTAAGGTTGATGCTCCAAAGACTGGTCGAGTGTTCGTTATGAGTCATGCTGAAGCAGATACTAATCAAAATGTGGTTACGGGTACTTTTCTGGTTCACTCTTTATCTGCTTTTGTTCTTTTTAATACGGGTGCGTCAATGTCTTTCGTATCCGAATCCTTTTCCGTCTGTGCTGGACTCTCTTCCTCATCATCTGTTGACACCTCTATATCCCTTCCTACGGGTGAGATTGTTTTCTTCCCCGTTCTGTTCAAGGATGTACCTGTCACTATAGCAGGGGCGATACTTCCTGCCGATCTTGTCCAATTCAAACTGGGGAGTTTGATGTAATTTCGGGCATGGATTAGTTAGCTCGATATGATGCTAGGTTTCAGTGTCGTGATCAGAAGATCGTGCTTAAGAGTCCTACAGGTTCGAGGGTTTCTTATCAGGGTGTTAGGGTTACCCCTACTGTCAAGTGGGTTTCTACTTCGAAGATGGTTAGCATGGGTAGTAAGGGTCACCAGATCTATCTATATAGTGTTCGAGATGTTTCATCAGAGTTGAAGTTAGAGGATATCCATGTGGTTAAGGAGTTTCCTGATGTCTTTCCTGAGGATCTACCTGGTATTCCCCCTCAGCGAGATGTAGAGTTCTCGATTGAGTTGTTGCCTGGTACTGGTCCCATTTCGAAAGCTCCATATCGTATGGCACCAGCTGAGTTACAAGAGCTTAAGAAGCAGCTTGAGGAGATGATCAATAAGGGTTTTATCTGACCGAGTGCTTCGCCATTGGGTGCTCTTGTTTTGTTCCTCAAGAAGAAGGATGGTAGTATGCGGTTGTGCATCGACTACCGTGAGGTTAACAAGGTTACTATCAAGAATTAGTATTCTTTGCTGAGGATCGAGGATTTGTTTGATCAGTTCCGTGGTGCAAGTGTGTTTTCTAAGATCGATGTGAGGTCTGGCTACCATCAGATTCCGGTTAGGAAAGAGGACAAGACTTAATTTCGCTCGAGGTATGGTCACTATGAGTCCGTTTGGGTTAACGAATGCACCTGCAATTTTCATGGATCAGATAAACCGCACTCTCACCGAGTATTCAGATAAGTGTGTCGTGGTGTTCATAGACGACATACTGATTTACTCGAGAGATGAGGCTGAGCACGTGAGTCATCTTCGTGTTATTTTGAAGACTCTGTGTAAGGAGAAGTGGTATGGTAAGTTCTCGAAGTGCGAGTTTTGGCTAAAGAAAGTTACCTTCTTGGGTCATGTGATATCTGACGATGGAGTTATGGTTGATCCGTCGAAGATTCGAGCTATGGTCGATTGGGAGAGTCCAAAGAATATGAACGATATTTGGAGTTTCCTTGATCTTGCTGGGCATTATCGTCGGTTTGTGCATGATTTCTCTAAGATCGCGAGGCCGATTACTCAGTTAATGAAGAAGGAATCCAAGTTCATTTGGACCGAGGCTTGTGAATCTGCTTTCCAGGAGGTTGACATGAGATGGTTTAATGCACTACTCGAATATGAAAAATGATTTCAAAAGTTTTCTAACTTCATTTGCATTAAAAAAACACTATTTAGAGTTAAAACTGTCTTCGGACCCAAAACCGACTCAGAAACCCGCAACTCAAGTCAACCTGAGTCAACCCAAATCCCGATTGTCAAAAATAATGCCATGAATGTTTTTATCATGCCATTTCCATTAAAATGACCTTAATTAGAGTCAAAACAATTTTCAGACCCAAAAGCGACTCAGAAACCCGCAACTCGAGTCAACCTGAGTCAAACCAAATCTCGAATGTCTAAAATAATGCCATGAATGTTTTTATCATTCCATTTGCATTAAAATGACCCTAATTAGAGTTGAAACTGACACCGGGCCAAAAACCGACTCCAATTTCAAATCCCGACTCACACGGGTCAAACCGGAGTCAAGCACACAAAACACCAACCCAAGTAACACCAAAATCATCTTATTAGATGCCCATATTGTTACACATCTTATATAAATAACATAAACCAAACAATGGATGGAGAATTGGCCACGTCCAAATTGAAAGGGACAATACACCACTTTCCATCACAAGGTAGCTCGCGCCTCTTTAGACATGCCCTTGGCCAGCAAGCAAACTTAAACGACTTGCTACCACCCCCATTTCTCTATAAATACCAACCTTCACACACCATAATATACACGCTAGAGTCCCCCCCCCCCCTCCTTCTCCCTTAAACTTCTAGACCCGACTTCCTAAGTCACAAAATCGACACGTGTTGACGACCTATCGATCGTAAACACAAGCCTTACAGATTTTGTTTGGTACCGTCGCCGTGCATTCGACCGACCCATTTGACCAAATCAATTCATCAATCAACATATTTTAATTAACATATTTTCAACATCGCAAACATTAATACACGTAAGTTTGAGGGTGTAAACAACTCATTTATTTCATGTCTTTACTGTTTTCATAACTTTATAAGCATGAATGATGCATAACAACATTCAAACATAGGTTAGACGAGCCAAAACAGAGTTTTGGCCTGAGACAGAAGCCCCTTGCTATGCAAAGAGGCTCGCGCCTCTTGTGAGTGTCCAGGTCAGACTCAAATGTGTTTGAGTTTGTCTTTCCTTCAACACTTTCTTTTATTTTTACTTCTTTCCTTTTACGGTTTTTACCATTTCAAATGTTTCAGATCATTTTTATGACAAACATTTTAGCCATAAATTATAATCACCCTTGGTTCCACATACCATGACGGTTTAATCCGTGACTCGGTGATATTAATTGGTTAAATACATTTTAAAGGAAATTCTTTTCTTTTATTTACCATTTTAATTCATTTTTATGATAAACATAATTTGACCATTACAAAAATCATCCTTGGTTCTTTATACCATGACGGTTTATTCCGTGACCCGATGATATTATTGGTTGATTACATTTTAATGGGTATTTTAACACCCTTTTCTTTTATTTACCATTTTTCTCATTTATTTACACTTGCAAATATATTAGTCATAATTCATAATCATCCTTGGTTCCTTATACCATGTCGGTTTAATCCGAGTAAGATGACAAACTTGACTAATTACAAAGAAATGAACTTAACATAATTAGTTCAAATCAAACATTTTACATTTTTATTTGGGCACTATGCTTTTCAAACTTGCAAATCCGACAACGAATATTACTAACATAATAGTAATTATTCCGAGTCATGCAAATCATACTTGCAAATCATTAATCGCAAAAAATGGTTTTAAACAACCTTTTTAACAACCAGGAGACGCCCCTTGGGTCGTCGTCTGACTCGCGCCCCAAGAGGTCGTCTGCTTTCTTATCTAAAAACCTGGCAGAGCCCTTCCCCTCGCCAATAGGCTCGCGCCCCAATGGGGATGCCTGGCACTGTTCTGCCTCTTTTTTAGCACTTGTCTAGGACGATCCCGATTACGGTTTATCCGCATACGTGACGGATCAGATTGACGAGTTTGCATTTCATACTTTGTCTTTAAAACACATTTTTTTGAATAACGGACCGTGTTAAGCATCATAACCCGAATTCGGTAAATGGATGTTTAATTTCCCTTCTCACATGCAAATCAACCTAAATCCAACTTGACATCTTATACTTGACACTTGGATTAAATCAATTGACATAGAAAGCTCTCACATGTTAGGTTAAACTTTTGGATGTGCATTCATGCATTTACACCATTTTATCAACTTTTGCACTTAAACAACCACGATTGATCAGTAGAGGCCGATAACGCGGGCGGGATTGGGTGTCTGATTAAAGGGCTTCCCAATACGTACCCTCAGCCCTTACTCAGAACCTTTGGATAGTGGATGGCCTTATCCAGGGCACGAGAGTCATTTTAGGCATAAAATGCTAAAAGGGGGACGAGTCCTTATCTTTAGTACCTATGTCAAACACTGCTTTTTGCCTTGATTGACCTAGGTATAAAGTGGATTCGAATGGGTTCCAAGCATCCCACAAATGCTTGGTGGTGACTCCGAACATCTCTGCATCGTTTCAAGACCTTTACCGAGACGAAACCGAACGATCTAAAGCGATCCGGTCGAAATCATTTTTACGCCGCCGAGCGTGACTTTCCAAAGACCGCTGCATGTCCACATATTAGCTTGGCATGCAGGTGGCCCGTGACCGCAGATCGGTAGGTGGCCTAAATACACAGACCGGCCTGTGGCCCATGTCCACAGATTGGCGACTCCGCTGGGGAGAACTAGGACACTTGTGTCTTTGTGAGCCTTAGAGGTGAAACTCGAACGAGGTCGTGGTAAAAGTGCATTAATTGATATTACGGTCATAAGTCGGGTTCCTTGTCCGGGCCCACAACCTAACCCTTTTCGACCAATTGGCTTGTCTCATCGGCGTGAGTTTTCTTATCCCCCTGTTTCGAATCCCGATTGAGTCAAGCATACCGTTGACGTTACACATTTCTGTTTCGTCAAAGAGCTTTCATCACCTTCGAGCACGAGGCTAGGGCACCCTCCTTACACATTTTGTTTGGATTGGTATCCCTCTCAAAATCAGGGTTTGATTGCTTGGTGTGTAACCCGCCCTTATTAAGCCAAAACCCGTGTCATCATTATGCATAATATAATGAACTGCGAGTGCTTATGTGTTATGTGATCATAAGTCCTTCCGTGTCATTTTCAAAAATACCCTATCGGGCCATTATAATGGCCATTTCAAACCTTGGTCTTTCGCCGACCATTACACGCCTTTTTAGGCCATTTTAACGACTCTATAACTCGTTTGCATGATTCACATCTCTAATTGATTGTTGGTTATGCATTAATTCGGTTAGGCTATTCAATTGCATTTCGCTCTGAGATTGAACTAGTTCCTTTAGATCGAGTCTAGTTCTTGCTTGGGGACAAGCAAGGGTTTGGTTTGGGGAAGTTTGATGCGTGTCTTTTATATGATGTTTTACACCCTATTTTACACGCATTTCAGAGCTCATTAATGTAGTTTAAGGCTACTATTTGTCCCATTTCGTCTACTTTCGTATTTTATGTAATATTGCAGATTTATGCGGAAATGAGTAGATATTGAGCTAAATCCGTCCCCGAGTATCTTGCACTGCATTTGACATGAAATATTTACTTAAGGAACGAGCTTGGTGCGCATTTCAAGGCCCGAAAGACAAATCCACGAGAAGTTAGAAGTCAAGAATCAGCTAAAGCAGTCGATGATTGGCTCCCTTAGTCGATCGACCAACCCACGACTTCCAGTAGCTACTGTTCAGCATAGGCCAGTCGATCGACCTGTCCCATCAGTCGATCGACCAACCCGATACTTCAGACGTGAATTAAACGATCGAGGAACTTGAAGCCCATTGTATTTTAGGTTTTGGAAATAAGAGCTACGTTGTATTCTATATAACGTAAGCTAGGTATTCAGAAAATTATCCAATTTTTATTCAAGTTTAGCATACAGTTCTTTAGGAAATAATTAGGGTTCAGAATATTGTTTCGCATTGGATTTTCGTTTATGCTATTAATCTTTCCGTTACAATTCCTCTGCAATTTCGGTATTCCCCTACTCTTATTTCAGTTCATCTTTATTGTGTTGATAGTATAGGAATTGATAGTTAGTTTCTCGAAGCCATAATTATCGTTTTATGCTAATCTTTTATTCCGTTAATTCAAGCATAAAATCAGTAGTTTTAATTCTTAATATTATTGTTGTTTCCACTATAGTCATGAGTAGCTAAATTATTCGTGCTAGGATGTAGGGGATCTGTAGGATTAGGCGGCATTAGAATAGTGGCCTGAAATCGCGTGTCAGTCGATCGACTGCCATACTTGGTCGATCGACTGACCACGTGAGGTGTTACCTTCGTTTTAATTGTTTTAATTTCTATATTTGACGAATCGAGTGCACGCGACAAGTTGAATGTTTAGGATATGACTGACCCATTAGATCGAAAGATAGGGAAGGTTGATTGACCATCATTTAAAATGACTAAACTATGCTGAGATCAAAAGATAGGTAAAGTTTAGGTTTTTAGTCACTTTTCAGGACGAAAATCAGTATTAGTGATATTAGGGACTTGTAGCGAGATCGAAAGATGCTACTTGTTAAGAGTGGACCGAGAGGACCTCTTGTTTTCCCGCCTCATGTGTTTGATTTAGACCTACTTAGTATCTTTGCCGAAACTATAGTGAACCGACCATCCTAGTACCCCTTCTTTTATCTGTTTTATCCGTCTATTTAGTTTATTGCCTTTAGCTATAGACCAAATCAATTCAACCCCCACATTCGTTACCTTAGACTAGAATTAGACAATTATTAATTACATTCGCCTCCTTGTGGTTCGACCCTGTTACCACTAGCCTAGGTTAGTTTTAATAGGAAATATAAATTTTATTTTTGGTACTCACAACGACGGGTATCAAATTTTGGCGCCGTTGCCGGGGAGGCAATTGTTCTAATTTTTAGTTGTTTTATTTCAATCTGTTTCTTAGTTTAAGGGACATTCGTTCCTTAAACTATTCTCATATTCTTTTTGTAGTTTCCTCTTATGCGCAGGTCACAGGGTGGAGAATTAGTACCTTTCAATCCTGAGATTGAGAAGACCTTGCGTGAGTTGAGACGATCATCTAGGATATTGCCGACAGAGGAAGAGCTGAGTACTCTGTCTAGTTACTACGAGAACGAGCTATACGAGGAGGATCCACCTTCATCACCCATTTCCACTTCTTCAGCTGAGACAGACACATCTCCAGAATTTCAAGTCATGGCTGAAGAAGCGAGTATAGCGAGTCACTCTGAGCCGACAGCTGTAAATCTATTCAAGGGGTTCGAATTACCTGCAGCCGATAGGAAATTCGAACCAAAGCCTGCTTATATCAACTTGGTTGAGAGGAACCAATTCGGGGGAGCTGCAAATGAAGATGCAGCCAAGCATATGGAGATATTTATTGATTATTGCTGCTCTATATCCCCGCCGACCGGTGTGACCCAGGACCAGATAAAGGAGACCATGTTTATATTCTCACTCCGCGATGATGTAAGGGAGTGGTACAGAGATCTGGACCGAGCTGCTAATGGGATCACCGACTGGAATTCTTTGGCCTTGGCATTCTACAAGCAGTAGTTTTCTGCCTCAAAGACGAATGCTATTAGAGCTCAAATCACGAGCTTTAAACTGGGGCCGGATGAGAACTTTCATGAGGCATGGGTCCGTTTCAAGAAGCTGGTGTGAACCATTCCGCATCATGGGTTTGAGAAGTGGAGCCTATGCAATCAGTTCTACAATGGGCTCTATGACGATCAAAGGGCTATCCTGGATGCGACAGCTAATGGCAGATTCCAGGAGAATACAGGGGAGACTAAGGGGTGGAAGATCATTGATGACTTGGCCACCCACAAAGCTGAGTATGGGAATTCCCGGGGAAATCAAAGGAGAGCTGTTGAATCTCCTTCTGTAGCTGCATTAGAAGCTCTAACGGCGAGATTTGACATGTACGAGTTGGGAGGAGCTTCCAAAGGAGGGATTTACCATGTAAACGTTGTTTCAGACGGTCCTTTCATCTGTAAAAGATGTGGAGCTGAGGGACATGTTTCAGACAATTGTCCTAGTCCCTTTTAGTCCTGTGCTGCCTTTCAACATTATAGGCAGACAAATACTTACTATGAGCCAAATGTCCACCCCAACTTGAGGTGGAGTAGCCAAAATGTTTTGAATCCGACTCAACCTCCACAGCTGCAGCAGCAGAACTATGTACCCCCTCACAAGCAACAACAGTTCCAAAAGCCTCCGTATGTCCCACAGCAGCAGCAACAAACCCAAGGTTCTGATTTCAATGAGTTAAAGAATTTGTTGCTGAAGGAATCCCAGGCTAGAGAGGCCGGGATGAAGATGTTGGAGAGCCAAATTGCCCAATTGGCTAGCAAGAGCACAACTCGAGCTCCGGGACACTTACCGACTCAGACGGAGCAAAAAGAGACCCTCAATGCTATCACTTTGAGGAGTGGATTTACCCTTGAAGGGCCTGCTATGATAGAGGATGCCCCTGAAAAAGATGAGGCGGAACCGAGTCAGAAGAAAGCTGGAACGAACAAAAGCAAGAAAAAGACGATCAGCAGGTATGTCAGTCAATCGACTAACATACCCGGTCGATCGACTGAAGTGCGACAAACAGTAGCTCCTGGTCCTATTGAAGTCAGTCGATCGACTGACGAACCTGGTCGATCGACTGAGATTGCTCCTGAAGGTGATTCTTTTCGTCCTCCAATGCCCGACAACTTGACGGACCACTTGTTTTGGGGTACTACTGGCCCGAAAATATTGAGGACAGACCCGAATGCTGATGGGTACATTCCGGTTCCGAAGTACGACCCTTTGTCGATTAATGGTTCACATTTGAGACGGTCTGAAGAGGGGTTGAGCTACAACAAGGAGAAGGTTGTGGACTTCCAGCCTAAGTCCATCGATGCCGGCATGAGAGATCTAGAGGAGAGGGCTAAGTTTCTACTTTCAGCCCCTTATCCAGAGAGATTGGTGCCGACAAAGGAACAGGTATCATTTAATAAGTTTGAAAAAGTTATTCCTAGTTTAAATGTGCAAGTTCCTTTCCTCGAATTAGTCAATCAAGTGCCTGATTACACAAAATTCATGAAGCAATTACTATCTAAAAAGAAGTCACTTGAAACTGTGCACACTGTCGCACTCACTGAGGAGACATGCTCTTATTTGACCCATACTGCACCCCTTAAGCTAGAAGACCCGGGTAGTTTTTCTGTCCCATGTAATATTGGCACCTTTCCTATAGAGAAAGCCTTATGTGACTTAGGAGCCAGTATTAGTGTAATGCCCTTGAGTCTTGCTAGGAAGCTCAAATTGACTAGGTTTGCAGTAACAAACATGACAGTACAGATGGCTGATCGCTCTGCGGTCCAGCCAATAGGAGTCTTAGAGGACATCCCCGTGCAACTAGGGAAGTTTTTCTTCCCTGTTGACTTCGTTGTGCTCGATATGTCCGAAGATGCCCACATTCCCATTATTTTGGGTAGACCATTCCTGCACACTGCTGGTGCAGTTATTGATGTTGGTTCGGGAATTTTGACCTTTAAGGTAGGCAAGCATTCCATTGTCTTTGGCCATACAGCTAGGAAGAAAGACCCCATGTGGCCTGTCACTTGCAATACGGTTTCTAAAAAGAAATCTTATTTTATACTTCCTGATATGCCCGTCTCTATTCCTACTCCTGTTGTGACACCTCCGCCCCAGATTGGGAGCAAAGTGGAGGAAGATTCTACTGTTTTAGATATTGTAGGAGCTGGTTTGGGGAAGGAAGAGCCATATGTTGCTCCAGCTGTAAAGGGACCAATTGTTCAAAGAGGTGGTCTCGGATGCCTTAGCTATGGCACTGATGAGGAGCCCGAAGATGAGCCAGTCAAAGCAATGGAGTCTGATCTAGATTCCGACGAGTCAGAGGAGGTCATTGAGTGGGAAGATGTCCGACATGTTGATCCGTTGAGCTTGACGGATGATGAAGTTGAAAAGAGTGCCGCTGAGAAGATGAGCATTGTTGAGGCTACCTCTTGTAGCCAGAAGCCAGTCAAGTGGGCCATTCCATGGGCGTTCTTAATCAACTATTAGTTGATTGGGACTTCTTCAAAACATTTACATTTTATTTGCTTTTGAACCTTTTTATTTATTGCTTTTATGTGCGCGAGACTTCGCAATTTATTTCGTTTGCTTAGGATTTTAAACACTTAGGATAGTTACTTTGGGTTTTGCGCAATTTTTGGGCGCGTATTATTGTGCATTTGCAGGTTTTTAGACCTTATTAGCTCATGCTCTCGAGCTAATTGAGAAATCAGAAAGTTACAAAGAAGATTTTTGATCGATCGACCCTTATGGTCGATCGATCGAGCCGCTGATTCCAGGAGCTTACTTCTCACACCTGGTCGATCGACTGGGTGAGATGGTCGATCGACCGTTGCCTGCTGCTGTACCTATTAACGACCTCTCCCCTACTGTGTTTGGTCGTTTTGCGGAATTGAGGGAGTCTTTCCTTCTCTTTCTTTTCCGACATAATTCTGTTTTCTTTAATTTCTTCATCTTATGCACATTGTACCGCTTCAATAATTGTTTTCTCGGACTTATGCGTGGTTCTTTTGTCTTTTCAGGTAGTTTTTGGTAGCACTGCTAGCTACTGAAACCTCCTAGCTCACGCTGGTTTGGGGAGGTTTCCTTTTGCTGCGCTTAAAGTCTTGTGAGTTCCAAGGCCATACTTCATGTCTTGTTTACTTAATTTTCTCGCAAATTCCCGTTTCTCTTTTCTTTCATTACATGATTTTGCATAATGGGGACATTGTCCGATTTGGTTTGGGGAAGGGTTTTGCGTCGCATATCATTTGCTTGCATTCACGTTTACATTTCAGTTTGCATTTGTTTGTTTCGTTTCTCATATATACAAAAATTCAAAAAAAAATTGAAAAATTTCAAAATTTCAAAAAATGCACGTTTATTTTAGCATATAGGTTGAGTCGGAACGGTAGTATTTCAATGATGACATTGCATTTGTATCTGTTTTTGCCTAAGCCTTGCTGACTAACATGTTATTAGTAGAATCATAAATGCATATCTACGAGTTTTCGTTAATTTCTTGCTGGACTTTAGACTTGACTTAGATTTTTGGCAAGCTACATCATATTTCTGAGATTTAGAGCCTATAACTGGTGACATCTATGACCAGTTTATCTAGGAATGTGAGTAGTTACTCCTTATGAGACATGTTTCATAAATGTGCATAAATATGAACTTAATCTGCTTAATACCTGTATGCATTCGGTTTGTGGTTAGTTGACACATGTGGTAGAGGTCCCCTTTTCTCATTTTACCCATAAGCTCCACACTGCCAAAAACAACCTTTTTGTCCCATTACTACATCCTACATTTAGCTTGCCCTTGTCAAGCTAGTAGTTTATGTTTTTGGGATTGTTACTACGTTTTTGGTGGCAAATGCTCTTTTGAGATGATGATTGGAAGATGAAAGGAAGGAAAGAAAGAAATAGAAAAGAAAAAAAGAAAAGAGAGAAAATGATTCGAAAAAGAAAAAAAAAGGAGTGCTGTACTGTATAGGCAGTCGATCGACTGGCATCATCGGTCGATCGACTGGGACCCGAGAAGAGAAAAAAAAATCATTTCGCACGATTCAAGTCTTTATCAAATGGCGATTTTTGCTCCCATGTTTCATTTATATATTATGGGGAGTTGATTTATTACGGAGATTGTGAGTTTTGTGCTTGCTATAGCACTGTATCGATTGAATTTTGAGAAAGAATAAGGATATTGTCATATGGTTTTGTTACGGTACTAGCTTGATCACTTGTACCCCCACGTTTCCATAAATGTTTTGCCTCTTTCTGCCCATTACCTCACATATCCTATATATACCTCGGCATGTCTCATGGTCATTTGTTCGGTTGGAATGCATATGTACGGTTGTAGAGATTACTTTCATATTATATTGCAGGCATGTTCTTATAGGTCGTAGTTAGATGAGAGTCACTACAATATTACTTATTTTCCATCTCATACATTATTCACCTTGTGCTTATTTGAGTGATTTGAGCGAACCGTGAGAGTCCAATTTGATAAGTCTCTATAGTCAACGATTCAGCAGTTTTTAACGACTCTATAATTCGTTTGCATGATTCACATCTCTAATTGATTGTTGGTTATGCATTAATTCGGTTAGGCTATTCAATTGCATTTCGCTCTGAGATTGAGCTCGTTCCTTTAGATCGAGTCTAGTTCTTGCTTGGGGACAAGCAAGGGTTTGGTTTGGGGAAGTTTGATGCGTGTCTTTTATATGATGTTTTACACCCTATTTTACACGCATTTCAGAGCTCATTAATGTAGTTTAAGGCTACTATTTGTCCCATTTCGTCTACTTTCGTATTTTATGTAATATTGCAGATTTATGCGGAAATGAGTAGATATTGAGCTAAATCCGTCCCCGAGTATCTTGCACTGCATTTGACATGAAGTATTTACTTAAGGAACGAGCTTGGTGCGCATTTCAAGGCCCGAAAGACAAATACACGAGAAGTTAGAAGTCAAGAATCAGCTAAAGCAGTCGATCGACTGGCTCCCTTAGTCGATCGACCAACCCACGACTTCCAGTAGCTACTGTTCAGAATAGGCCAGTCGATCGACCCGTCCCATCAGTCGATCGACCAAACTGATACTTCAGACGTGAATTAAAAGATCGAGGAACTTGAAACCCATTGTATTTTAGGTTTTGGAAATAAGAGCTACGTTGTATTCTATATAACGTAAGTTAGGTATTCATAAAATTAACCATTTTTTATTCAAGTTTTGCATACAGTTCTTTAAGAAATAATTAGGGTTCGGAATATTGTTTTGCATTGGATTTTCGTTTATGCTATTAATCTTTCCGTTACAATTCCTATGCAATTTCGGTATTCCCCTACTCTTATTTCAGTTCATCTTTATTGTGTTGATAGTATAGGAATTGATAGTTAGTTTCCCGAAGCCATAATTATCGTTTTATGCTAATCTTTTATTCCGTTAATTCAAGCATGAAATCAGTAGTTTTAATTCTTAATATTATTGTTGTTTCCACTATAGTCATGAGTAGCTAAATTATTCGTGCTAGGATGTAGGGGATCTGTAGGATTAGGCGGCATTAGAATAGTGGCCTGAAATCGCGTGTCAACCGATCGACTGCCATACTTGGTCGATCGACTGACCACGTGAGGTGTTACCTTCGTGTTAATTGTTTTAATTTCTATATTTGACGAATCGAGTGCACGCGACTAGTTGAATGTTTAGGATATGACTGACCCATTAGATCGAAAGATAGGGAAGGTTGATTGACCATCAATTAAAATGACTAAACTATGCTGAGATCGAAAGATAGGTAAAGTTTAGGTTTTTAGTCACTTTTCAGGATGAAAGTCAGTATTAGTGATATTAGGGACTTGCAGCGAGATCGAAAGATGCTACTTGTTAAGAGTGGACCGAGAGGACCTCTTGTTTTCCCGCCTCATGTGTTTGATTTAGACCTACTTAGTATCTTTGCTTGAAAACTATAGTGAACCGACCATCCTAGTACCCCTTCTTTTATCTGTTTTATCCGTCTATTTAGTTTATTGCCTTTAGCTATAGACCAAATCAATTCAACCCCCACATTCGTTACCTTAGACTAGAATTAGACAATTATTAATTACATTCGCCTCCTTGTGGTTCGACCCTGTTACCACTAGCCTAGGTTAGTTTTAATAGGAAATATAAATTTTGTTTTTGGTACTCACAACGACGGGTATCAGTAATGACGATTTTCAAACCCGGTTTTTACAACCGTTTCAAAGCACCTTTTATACCGTCGTAATGATGATTTTCAAACCGGTTTTTACAACCATTTCAAAAACACCCTTTTTGCGCCGTTATAATGGCCGTTTTAAACCTCGGTCTTTCGCCGACCGTTGCACGCCTTCTTAGGCCGTCGTAACGACGATTTTTCAACCCAGTTTTCTACAACCGTTTCAAAGCACCTTTTTATGCCGTTATAATGGCAATTTTAAAACCCGGTTTTTATAACCAATTTCAAATGCACCTTTTCATACCGTTGTAATAACGATTTCAAACCTTGGTTTTCACAAACCATTTCAAAATACCCTCTTATGTCGTCATAATGGCCGTTTCAAACCTCGGTCCCTCGCCGACCGTTGTATTCTCAAAGCGCCCTTTTACGCCGTTGTAATGACGAATTCTACCCTCGAATTTTTAAAATTCGAAATCAATTTTCAAACAAAAACGTTTCTCAAACCATTGTAATGGCGATTTCAACCCGTGCAACTTTTCAAATTTAAAATCTCGTTTTCGACATCAAATTTGGCTTTTCTAAGCCGTCGTAATGACGATTTCAATTATCACACTTTTCGATTTGCATACCGTCTTTCAAAAGTTAAAATGGTTTTCTAACCCGTCGTAATGACGAATTCAATCGTCATAATTTCAATTCAAAATCAAATCTTTGAAAATAAATTTACCCGTTTTCAAATTTCGAATCCAATTTTAAATCATTTGAAAACAATTTTAACCGTTTTCAGATTTCAAATCAAAACTCAATCTTTGAAAACAAATTTAACCGTTTTCAAATTTCGAATCCAATTTCAAATCATTTGAAAACCAATTTAACCGTTTTCAAATTTCAAATCATTTGAAAACAAATTTAACCATTTTAAAGTTTCAAATCCAATTTCCAATCATTTGAAAACAAATTTAACCGTTATCAAATTGAAAATCCAAAGTCATTTGAAAACAAATTTAACCGTTTTAAAATTTCAATCCAAAATCAAATCTTTGAAAACAAATTTAACTGTTTTCAAATTTAAAATCCAATTTCAAATCTTTGAAAACAAATCTAACCGTTTTCAAATTTCAAATCCAACTTCAAACCCTTTGAAAACAAATTTAACCGTTTCGAATTTCAATCCGAAATCAAATCTTTGAAAACAAATTTAACCGTTTTCAAATTTCAAATCAAAACCAAATGTTTGAAAACATATTTAACCGTTTTCAAATTTCCAACCCAATTTCCAATCCTTTGAAAACAAATTTAACCGTTTTCATGGCCATTGTGATGACGATTCCAAATTCTTCAATTCTTGATTTTCAAATCCGTGATTCGGAATTTCAAAAACCGTCTTCTGAAACAACACATTGTTTTCAGAGCCGCCGCAATTTCAACTCAAACCGTATTTTGACAAGAAACCTAAGACAACCCTTTCAACTGGCCGACCTTTGAATATCCCTACTCTTCGGAAACCATCCATAAAATGACAAATGAATCTTTTTTAAAATTTCTATTTTCGAAAATTTCAGTCCACCTTTCCGATTCAGCCTTGAGTCGATTAGATTCTGGTCGATTTCAAGTCAACTCGTCTAAATAACGCTGTGTCTCCGCCGAAGTTAGTACCTACCTTCTGGTCTAGGTCGTGTCGCCTAATTGTCGAGACATCTTCAATAGTGTTAGGAGGGTCAAAACCTCTCGGGTATTAAACCCGTCTTTCCCCTACATTACGGGTCAAAGTTCAAGTTTGTGTACATTTCTTGTCCAACGGCGTCACGCCAATCGACAAACCTTCAAATTAAGCTAGAAGTCGTCTGTCTTGCATCACTATGCCAAAGTCGATACTCGAGTCTAAATTCAAAGTCATGCACCAAGAGTTCAAACACAAGAGTTCATTCACGATCTTTAATGAACTCATAACATAGTCACACCGTCGCGTCTCTACAACAAAACTGCCTTTTGTTTATATGTGTCGTACTTGCCTTTTTTTGTACAATCCCCTGCCAAGATAAGTTATGACGCCCATCATTTTGTCAATTAGGAATCCCTTGGGTGCCATCGATCGCCATCCAGAAACTCAAGAAGCTGATCAACCTGCATCCGCCATGACTTCAGCCGAAACCAACAACATGGTCCTTCGACTCCTAGCTACCGTGGAAAACTTGAGCACTCCTCTCTCCCAAGTTGAGGACAAAATTATAACCGGGAATTTTCCCTCTTCTGATATTGAGGAAAGGGTTAAGCTCCTTGAAAGCCGACTACTTGCCAACGACAAAAGCAACCCTAGTTGGAAGCCTTCCAAAACCAGACAACCTCATAGGTCCTTCCCTGATTTGGGTATGCCTTATGCCACAGCCTTGGAAAGGCTAATCTCCCAAGGAAAACTTCAACCAATTGGTCCAACTCCAGACCCTTTACCAAGCAAGCGAGGTCGAAGATGGGACGGAAAACTATTTTGTCAATATCACCAAGGTCGCGGACATGATACTGAAATGTGTCTCCCCCTAAAAGGTGTCATTAATGATATGAACGAAAAGGGTGAATTACCATTACCTCTCTCAACAAGCAAAAAAAACAACCCTCCAGAAAATCCTATTGGACACAGTCAAGAATATTTTCTGGACTGCTCTCATCTCATCGCTCCTGTCGATGAGAAAATTCATGCAATTGATGAGGATGGCCTACAAAGTGCTATAATGATGCTCTCCGTCTCCATCAACAACATATTCTCAAAGTTGCAAGTTGCTATAGATGACTTGAACACCCGGATGGCTAATTTGGAGAAGATGCTTGGTAGTACCAAAAATGAACCTGACCACCAAGGAGAAAACCGACCCTCCGTTCACCAACCAACAGCTGTTGAAAATGAGGAGTCATTCGAAGGTTCCCACATACACGTACCTACCAACAAATAAATCACCTCACCAAAATCCCATTCAAAATATCAAGCAACATCCCACAAACTTCCCATTAACAATGACCAAATCCTGCTTCCGCCCAGGATTGACAAAAACAAAAACAAAAAGAAAAAGAAAACTCACAAAAACATCCCAAAAAAACCAATGTTGGAATCGTGGGAAAACATCAAAGGGTATTCACAGATCTGGGAATAACATATGGCACCGCTCTGGGAATACTTACTTCAGAAGGATTACTGCAACCGATTGGACCAACTCCGGATCCATCTGAGGCTAAGAAATTCCGTTTCTGGAACTCTAATGCCTATCGCCAATACCATAAAGGCAAGGGCCATGACACCGAATCCTGCTTCAAACTCAAGAATGCCATTCAAGATATGATCGAAGCTGGAAACGTCATAATTGCACCTCTCAGTCAAGACAATCCTCCTGAATGTCTTAAGCCAAACAGCAAGGTTGAACGTTCTCAAAGGACATTCACCAACCTCAACACAACCTATGCTGCAGCTCTTCAAAAGCTTGTGACTGAAGGGAAGCTACAACCAATCGGGCCCACTCTGGACCCGCTTAAATGCAGGGAAACCCGTTTCTGAGACGGCAGTGCCTATTGCCAATACCATCAAGGAAAGGGTCATGATACTGAAACATGCTTCAAACTGAAACATGTTATTCAAAATATGATTGACAAGCATGAGCTGGTAGCTTCATCCCTAGGCTAACCAAGTCATAAAAACAACCCTAATGAACATCTCTTTCTGCAAGGAGATGGAAGTCACATTGACTATTATCCTCATATCATTCCCAACAACGAGTGTGAAGTGCTCAAGTGGGTCAATGCTCAAGATCAGACATTCAAGCCGCCGGATGCTGCGAAGGAGACCTCCAAGGAGGAATATGATGATTAGGAGTCCGTATCTACGATTGAGTCTGAGTCCGAGTCCGAGTCTTAGGCTTTCTCATATCTATCCTATCGTCTATCCTTTTATTCCTAAGTGACAATTGGGGCATGTCCCCATGAGTCGCATGTATTCATCGAGTATGTGCTAACCTCTTGTTTATCTAAATAAAAGCACGATTTTCAACTATCATATATTCTCCCCTTTACCATTTCCCGTTAACGAGAATTGATTTAAACAAACAATTTGTTCCAATTTAATGTGAGTACACTCGAGTGACGTTTCGTACCGAGTAAGCAGAGGACTCGAAACTCTGTGTCCATTCTCTTTACCTATTCTATGTCTGGCAATAGAAACCTTTCATTAGCACCCAATCTAGAACGAGCTTGATACGTGCATATTCTATACACTTTGTTAGCGGTTTTGGCACGTATTTCTATGCATAATTGTTAGCTTTAAGCTATTATTTCTCCCGAAATGGTTTACTTTGTATTTCCTATGTCATTATTGCAGGAATGACTGGAATTAAGCTAAATCGAGCCTTTATCCGTTCCCGGGGGCATTTTATGGAAACTATGAAGTAGAAGCTCGGAACTAGATCGTCTTGGGATGCGTGCATGAAGATTGGATGCTAGAATCTGCTGCAGCATATCTGGTCTATCGACCAGAGACCCCAGTCTATCGACCGTGGAGTTCAGAAGAGGAGACAGTGTAGGCCGCACTGTACTGGTTGGTCGATCGACCAGGTCTCGAAGCTATGATTTCTTTTACACGTTAGTCTTTTGAAAGCCCATTTGTAATTTATCTGATGGGCAGAACGTTTATCAGTAGAACGTAACAATAATTTAGGTTATGCTTTTTATCATTCAAAAACTGAAGTTTTAGACCTAGTTTTGGGGAACGAAGAAGTAGAGGCTACGGATTTTCGATCAATTGCTTTTGTTCATCGAATTCTTTAGTAAGCTTTAATTCAATTTCAATCTTTTCTTATTCTTGTTAATTTAATTCTAGTTTCTACCAATTTATGTTTAAGCAATTTAAGTTTAATCCTTTAGTTTTAAATTCCAATTCAATCATGTCAATTTTATTCTATGTCTTTACATTTGTAATTGTCATATTCTTAATCATGCATAGCTAAATTCCTATGCTAGGAATTAGGGAATCCATGGCGTCATGAGTTGATTTTATTAAGTCTAGGTTGAACCCGTATCGGTCTTATTTACTGCTGTGAGACTTTACCCCTTTGCTTGATTGAGAGATTAGCGGAGTTGAATTCCTAAAAGTAATTGGAAAGACTAGTGGAGCGAAAGCATTTTAGTTTCTTTCTAGGGTGGAAAAAGACCGAGAGGCTTAATTCGGATAGGGACTTAGAGGACCTATTTGACATCCTGAGACGGTATTGGACAGACCTTGAGTTTACTTGACTGACCTTTGAGCTATGGTGAACCGAAGTTCCTAGCTGCTTTTTATTAACTATTTTAAACTTCATTCTGATTTCAGTAATTAGTCTAGAATCAACCACTCAAAACCCCCCCAATAATTGTTACTTCAATAGATTAAAAATAGCAAATAGAATTTATCTTGTCTCTCTATGGTTCGACCCTTACTATCACTAGCTATAGTTTTAGTTTGGTTTATAAATTTAATTTTGATACAAAACGACGGTATCAAATTTTGGCACCGTTGCCGGGGAGGCAATTGCCCTATCTGTTTTTCTTTCGTTTATTTTATCCGTCTCAGGGAATTTTTATTCCTTGGGGCAGTTCTTATTTATTTTCTTTCAGTGTTGTTTATGCCCAGGTCAAACAGGTTTGAATTAGTTTCAAATGATTGAGCGGAGAGATTATTCAGGCATAGACTCCGTCTGCAGAGAAAATCACGAAAGGAATACTTGAGTACTTTCGAGCCAGAGCTACATCATTCTCTTTTCGCAGAAGACATTCCTATTTTTGCCGATCAACAAGTAAAGATGCCAAAGCTTTCTAGTCATTCGGTGCCTAAAGCATCCTCAATTCCAAAGAGTTTCAATCTTCAGACTGAGGACGGGAATACATTCGACATCCGTCCTTCCTACATCAATCTGGTGGAGCGAAATCTTTATAGAGGTGTGGCAGGTGAACACCCGAGGAAACACATGGAGGTCTTTACAGACTACTGTTCTACTATCCCCGCCACTAAGGGGGTAACTCAAGACAAGATTAAGGATTCTGTTTCCTTTCTCTTTAACCGATTCAGCCAGGGAGTGGCTGACTGATTTGGACCGCACAGCTGCAGGGGTTACAGATTGGGAGTCTCTTGCTCTTGCCTTTTACAAGAGATATTTCCCTCCACAGCGCACCAATCAGCTGAGGGCCAAGATTACCAGTTTCAGGAAGGCTCCCGATGAGAGCTTATATAAGGCATGGTCCCGATTCAAGAAATTGGTGAGGTCTATTCCTCACCATGGTTTTGACCCATGGTTTATATCTAATTAGTTCTACAATGGGCTGTATGATGACCACAGAGCCATACTCGATGCGGCATCTAATGGGAGATTCCAGGAAAATACAGATGATGATAAGGGATGGAACCTTATTGAAGAGATGGCGAATCACAGTGCTGAGTATGGAAACCCGAGGGATGGTATTAGAATAGTTCATGCAGTTGATAAGCAGGTTGTGGCTCAGTTGGAAGCCATGAATGCTAGATTTGACAAGTTGGAGTTACACTCTGCTGGGGAGCCTCAGACGGTCCATGTACTTACTAGAGGGGAGACCGTTACATGTGAGAGGTGTGGGAGCAATGATGGTCACACTGTTGTTGGCTGTCTTATGGAGAAGGAACAAGTCCTTGCCTTTCAACAATATAGGCAAGGAGGGGGTTCCTATTAATACAACCAAAGGGCAGTCCATCCAAATTTGAGGTGGACTAGTCAGAATGTGCTCAATCCTACCCCTCTTCCGCACCAGCAGCAGCCGTATGTTCCTCCACATAGGAATCAACAAGGCTTTCAGAAGCCTCCTTCCTTCCCTCCTCCCAATCATGGTGCATCATCTTCCGGTGGGGTGAGTGAAATAGGTGAGCTAAAGTCTATGTTGCAGTCTTTTACAAAGCGTTGGCGGTGAGTGATCAACAGAAAGATGCATCCATTAAGGCACTTGAAACTCAAGTTGCCCAGTTTGCCACGAATCAATCCACAAGAAAGCAGGGTCAATTACCGTCTCAAACTGAGAAAAATCCACATGAGATGGCAAATTTAATCAATTTGAGAAGCGGTTGTTCATATGAGGGACCGGAAATGCTGAAATCAGACCCGAGGAAGGAAAATATGGCTGATGAACGGTGTTCTGCCAGGGGAAATGAGCTGACGGCTAATAAAATACTCGATCGACTAGTTTCTGGAGGTCGATCGAGTAGATCTGGTGAAGAAAATGCTCGATCGAGTGGAAATCCTACTCGATCGAGTGAACAGGAAGAAGAAAGTGTTCGATCGAGTGGAAATTCTACTCGATCGAGTGAACAGGAAAAGGAAGTTGTTCGATCGAGTGAATTTTCTACTCGATCGAGTGATATTATTGCAGACACTACTCGATCGAATGGGAATTTTGGTCGATTGAGTAGTATGGACGACGGACAGCTTGATCGAGAGCCTGCTAGTGCTCGATTAAGTGAGAAATCGCCTGAAAGACCTCGTTCGAGAGGTAAGAAGCGTCCAAAGGATACAGAGCTTGCTCCGGCTGACACATTGGAAGAAAGAAACAAGGGACTCGAGATACCCATCACGGTTCCCTTCCCGAGGCATCTACAGAATACTAAACCTAATCAGCAATTTGGCAAATTTGCCGAGATCTTGAGAAGCTTGCAGGTCAATGTACCATTCGCCGAACTGCTGACACAGGTACCCTTTTACCTTAAATTTATGATAGAAATTTTAACACGTAAGAGGCATATTAGTGATAATGAGATGGTAGCCTTGACTGAGGTGGGGTCGGCCCTAGTTCAGAATAAGTTACCTCCCAAACAGTCAGACCCGGGTAGTTTTTCGATTCCGTGTCATATCGGTACCCATTTGATTGATAACGCGTTATACGATCTAGGCGCTAGCGTGAGTGTCTTACCGTTGTCTCTAGCTAAGAAACTTGGTTTGACAAAGTTTAATTGCACCAACGTGACTGTCCAGATGGCCGACCGTAGTATATCACGGCCGCTAGGTGTAATAGAAGACGTACCTATGAAGATCGGGAGGTTCTTTATTCCCGTTGAATTCGTCGTTCTAGACATCCCCGAAGATGCACATACCCCTGTTATTTTAGGGAGACCATTTTTGTCTACTGCCCATGCAGTAATAGACGTCGGGGGAAAGACGTTGACTTTTCAGGTTGGGGACGAAGAGCTGATATTCCATCAGTCTAAGTTCCGGAGGGCTCCCATGCAAGCTCAGCCTTGCAATGCCCTCTCTTCTATTGAACCTATTATTGACACTCCAAATGAAAATTTGGAGTATTGTGCTGCTATTGTGACCCCTCCGCCTCAGGTTGAGAGCAAAAAGGAGGAAAGTTCATCTGTTTTCCTTGCTGCAGGTACAAACGAAAGCAATGAAGGAGCTGTCAAGGGGCAGTGTGCAATTAAGGTCAATCAAATTGGGAGTGACGATGCTAAGGCTGGTGATAAAGGAGCAAGGATAAGGAAAGTTCATGCATATGTGGATGTGAACTATTCTCCTCCAAATGACTCAAGTTCAAGCTCATGGAAGCTGAAGAGGACGATTAATGTTGCTGAGGTGATGTCCTCCAGTCAGGAGCCCTCCGTGGGGCTACTGAATTGCTTTGGGAAGTGAGCGGGGAAATGCCCCGTGTAACACCTTGTAAAAACAATTTTTGAATTTTTCGTTGAATTTCTTTTATTGCTTTTAATTAGGACAATTAGATTTTTAGACACTTTTTAGCGTAGATTTCAGACTATAGACTGTTACTATGCGTATTTGGTATTTTAGGATATTTTTGCACGTGTTTTTATGCAGGTTTGGGGAATTTTTACGCAAGTTCAAATGAAGAATGACGAATTAAGAGCTTACACGAGAAAAAGAGCTCGATCGATTACTTTTTGTACTCGATCGCGTGAATTGTGGTCGATCGAGTGATTCCAGTTCTATCGATCGAGTAAAGCACATATGGGGAGTTCTCGACCGAGTAGATTTCTACTCGATCGAATAAATGGATCATCAAAGTGCTCGATCTAGCGGTTCTAAACCACTCGATCGAGTAGATTGGGAAAGGACGCATGCAGGGAGTTTCTCCTTTAACTCTTTACTTTTTGATTTCTATTTCATTTCTTCCCCAATTTTCGACACCCTCTCCTTAATTGCGATCAAAATATCCCCAAATCCCCAATTTTCTTGCCCATTCACCAAATCCGTCACCTACAAATTGTTACTTGTTAATTAATCATTCAAAGCCCTCTATTTTCCCCTTGATTTGTGCCATTTTACACGGTCTATTAGCAGGTTTAGGGTTTGCGATTTTTGAACAAAAAAATCGCCACTTTGCTTGTTATTTGAAGATCAATTGCACTTTGTAGGTCTTTTCTCATCAAGTAAGTAATTACTCCATCCTCATTGCATTTTAATTTCGTTTATTTCGAATTTTTATGAGGTAATTTGGATTTAGGGTTTCGACATTCATTGCTTAGTCGAGTTTTTCGACTTAAACTGTCATTGCTTGCCCTTCTTTGCCTTACTTGATGATCAATCCCCATTCCTCATTGCTTTTACACTTTTAAATTCGAATTTTGAGCAAGATTTGCATTAAGGGGTGATTTTCAGTCGTAATTTTCGACTGTCATCTGGGTTTTCAGTCGAATTTAGGCTGTCATATGCTTTATTCGATTCAATTGTTGCTTAATTGTTGCTGTTGATGCCTGCTACCCCACCCCTATAGCTGTTTACATACTGCCATTTGAAATTCTTGAGGAATATTGGGAATTTGTGGGCTAAAGTCGAATTTTTTCGACTGTTTGGGGATTATCATGCTGTTACCATGCTGGTTTTCTTGCTGTTAGGCACTGTTATCTTATCATGTACCCTACCCTTTGTATACAAGATGGATTCTAGCTCTCTACCCTCCACTAGCTCGTCTTCTAGTTCATCCTTGGCTGAGACGGTGGTCCCTGCTGTTACCACTGCCTCCCCTTTAGTTAGTACCGCAGCCCCTGTTTTCCTAGTTTCAGCTGCCGGTACCATTTTTACCCCAGCTAGCTCTGCTGCTAGCTCTGTTTTGGCTGCCACTTTAGTTACGGCCACCACCACTTCTAGCACTGCTGCTAGCCTTTTTTCGTCAGTGCTGGCCACCGCAGCCACACCCTCTACTCCAGCCGCTGTTTTCACACCTGTGGCGGTCTCGCCGGCAGTTGTCGCTGCCTTTAGAGCGGCCCTAGTCCCTCACACCGTCACCGCACGGGCTTCTACTTTGGGTTCTAGAGGCCGGGGCCGAGGTCGTGGACGTTACCGTTCTACACCAGCTCCTGCTACCTCTACTTCTGCCGCCCCCTCTACTTCAGCTGCTCCTTCTACTTCTGGCACGGTTATGGTCCGAGGGGACACCTCCCTCGACTCTCACCCCGACTATCCGTAGGTAATTTTTATTAACACTGTTCATCGTAAGAGGTTTTATCACCTCCTAGGCTGTGAGTTTGTACCTTCCCGGTTTTTAGATAAACCGGCACTTGAGAGACTCGGCATTTACGAGTCGGTTTGTGAGCTTCTACGGGGCACGGGGATGACCGGGCTCATCACTATGAGCGGCCGTACCTTTTTGGAACTGAGTCTTGAGTTCCTCGGCTCCTTCACCTTCTCCTCCGGGGCACACGATGCTGACCCTGCTAGTTCTTCGGTGTCTTTCCGGTTGTTCAACCGGACCTTTCCGATGACTTTGGAGGAGTTTGTTCGCAGACTTGGCCTTTCCTCTACGGGCAACACTACCACCCCTAGGAGGGTCATCCGTCAACTTTGGAGGACTTTGGCCCAGACCACCTTTCCCGAGCGAAATCTCGCCCAGGTCCACCTCCCTCCTGCCCGTTACTTTCTTAGGATGATGGGGAGTACCATTTTCGGCCAAAAGAAGCCGAACAACATCACGAACACCGAGCTCTCCATCCTGGGCGGTTACCTGAACATTGACTATGAGGGTCCTTTTACCCTCAACATTGCCTACTTGACCGCCCCCGATTTCGGGCCCGGGGGCCAAGGAGACGGGATCTATTGCCTGCGGTGGCATAGCCACCATTCTTGCCCGTTCCTTCTTCCCCGTCTGGCCTCGTGACTTGCAGTACCTAGAGGGAGATAGGCTTCTGAGTCTGGATGCCATGCTTTCTCAGCATTGGCTGACCCCAAACTACCAGACATGGAAGATAGACGGCTTCTTGTCTGTAGACTTACCTTGTGACACTCTCCCCCATCTAGCCCCTTTGCCTACTGTCGCTAGGGGCGACCGACTGCCACCTCCACCGGTCTACCACCATTCACTCAGACCACCTCCCACTATTCCCGCCGCCAAGAAGCGGCGTAGAGTTGAGACTGAAGAGGGGTCCACACCTTCATGGAGTACCCAGCCTTCCACGGCTACTCCCATCCCGACCCCTACTCCTACTCCCACTCCCACCGACCAGACACAGGCACAGCCGGTTTTTCCGGCTACTTTCGTACCACCTCCACCCTTTATGGCATCCGCGGTCATGGACCAAGGGCGCCGTGACGGTTTGTTGCTAGAGATTGCAGAGCGACACGCTCGTATGGAGAGGGACTTAGCTCTTACCTTGCACCCTCTGTATGAGTACCACTTGAGGCGACACCGTCCGATCCCAGAGGGTTGGCCACACCCTTCCTTCTACCGATACCCAGCTGAGGGGTACCCGTAGTCTACTGAGGAGGAGGACGAGGACGAGGATCCTGAGGTGGTAGTGGAGAGAGCTCGCGCTGAGGAGCCGAGGAGGAGAGAGGAGGAGGCCGATCCTGAGTTCACGGTGGAGGACGTCCGTGACGAGGACGCTGATGAGTAGCTACTGGTCTACTCACTTCCCCGGTTTTCTAGCTGGTTCGGGGAAGTTCATGTTCTGTATGTATCTGTTACTCTTTTATTTTTGTCTCCTTTTTATTTTATTATTTTTATTCCTTTTTTGGTTGTATATTCCCGTTCCCCTGTATATATCTGCTGGTGTATGCTGGAGGACGATGAGGGCGTTGTCCGTTTTGGTTTGGGGAGGGTATTGCATCCTTTTGAGTCTGCATTTGCATTTGTTTTGCATTCACGTTTATTTTTCCGCTTGCATTTGTATTTATTTATTTCATTAAAAAAATAAAAAAAACCAACAAAATTAGAAAGTTTCAAAAAAATAAAAAAATATTCTCGTTTATTTTTGCATATAGGTTGAGTCGGAACGGTAGATTTCCGTAATGAAACTGCACTATAACTTGTCATTCTACTTGAGCCTTGCACTTCTGTTGATAGTTATTAGCTTTGTCATACGCATAGTCTACGAGTTTCTGTTCAAATATAGCTGATTGTTTAGACTTGACCTGATAATTTGGCAAACTACTCCATAAATTCCGAGTTTTAGATCCCATAACTGGTGACATTCATGACCGGTTCATTAGGAATTGAGAGTAATACTCCTTGCATAGCATGTTCATCATTTTTGCACTTTTATGACATTCAATTTCTTATCAAATGCACATATTCGGGTTTGTGGTTGGTGTCACATGCAGGGAGGTGCTTGCAAATCTTCCCTTTTCCTCATATTTTTCACCCATTTAGCTCCACATAAGCCAAAACTTGCCTTTTTGACCCATTAGCTACATCCAAAATTAAGCCCGCCTAGTCAAGCTAGTTTTAGTATGTTCTTTTGTGGTATGATTTTCCGTCTGCATTTTCGCTCCTATTTATCTGTATGAAGTTGGTGTAAATAGAGAAAGGAGAAAAAGAAAAAAAAGCTGAAAAAGAAAAAAAAAAGAGGAAAAACGTGAAAGAAAGAAAGAAAAAAAAATGAAAAAAGAAATGAAGAAAAAGAAAAGTTGTTCACGTGTACAGTGAAGGAAAAAAAGAAGTTTGAAAAAGTTTGATTTGTTTCAGTTATTTCATTCAGACGGTGTTTAAAAAAGGAAAGTTTGTGACCGTCTGACTCCTCCATTCTTATTCCATATTTTTGAGGAGATTGTGTATAAGTTTAGTGAGTTGTGTGCCAAATGAAGGGCACTTGTACCTAGTTTTTCAGTCAGTTGAGAATCGGATGGTCTTATATGGTCCTGTTAGGAACTAGCTTGATGCTTTTACCTCCACATTACCATAACTTGTTTTGCCTTTTCTCACCTGAACCTCACTATTCCCATATTATTTGTAAGCCCTCGGTTGTGGCGGACATTTTTGGTTGGAGTGGGTGCATTAGTACTTGAATTGTCTTTCATTTTTGTTGCATGCATGCTATGTAGGTCACAGTTAGGTGAGTGACTGTCTTTCCTTCTCTCTTTTACATATAACATTCACCCTTTGCTTCATGAGAGAAGAGCGACCACGAGAGAGTCCGATTTTGTTGGTCTTGCAAGGTCGATAGGTCGGCTATATTTCTGAACAGCTCATAACTCGTTTGCGTATTGACTGCTTAGCTTTAAATGTTAGTATTTGTTGCATTAAATTGCTTCAAGTAGGCAAGTTAAGCTAGCTCTGAGTTTTCATTTCCGTTCCATTAGTTGCATTTTAGTTTACTCGAGGACGAGTAAAGGTTCGGTTTGGGGAGATTTGATACGTGCATATTATATAGTCTTTTTAGCCTATTTCAGCACATATTTCTATGCATTTTTTGTACTGTTTATATAGTATTATGCCCCGAGTTGGCTACTTTGGTTCGTTTTGTCCATTTTGTAGAAATGAACGCGAAAGTAGTGGAATCGTACCCTTTTCTGTCCTTTTTGCATGCATTTAGAGGAGACGGGATTTTTCCTGAGTGAGATACTACATTGGGAAGCGTGAAGGCACGGATAACGAGGCAGTCGGGCATGGACTTGAGCTGAATTGAAGACAGAAGACTCGATCGAGTAGTTTAACCACTCGATCGAGTGGTTTTTATGGTCCCAGTTGGTCGATCGAGTAGTTTTCTACTCGATCCAAAGGTGCTGAAAAGAGAGTTACTCGATCGAGTAACTATTCTACTCAATCGAGTAGATTATGCTGAGTTTTGCTCAATCGAGTGGTTTTATTCCGCTCGATCGAGTGGTTTCTGCTGTCATGGGCTTTAATTAGCCGTGAGTTATTTTATTTCGATAAACTCAGTTATTTTCCTATTTAAGCACGCATTAGCTAGGTCATTAGTATCAGAATTCATTCACTACTTAGCTTTTATCTAATTTTCAAGACTGCGTTACTTTTCTCCTTTCTCTGTAACCTTGTTCTCGGGATTGTTTTGCTCGGATTTTGTGTTCTTTACGCCGGATTCGCACGATTGTAATCCCTTTCTCTTTTCTTAATAGTAATCTCTCTTTTGTTTGCTTTAATTCTTCGTTTAGTCATATTTAATTTCTGCCCTAATTCTCTTTTATGCATTTTATTTGTTATTTCATCATGTTTATTGTTAATTCATTGTTGATTGTTAGTTTTGATATTATTAGCGATATGAGTAGCTAAACTTCTTCCATGTTGGGATTAGGGGAGCTACGGTAGAAATGCCAAAATTTGATACGTCTGTCGTATACCTATAAAAAATAAACTAACTAAACTAACTATATAGCTAGGGAAGTCAGGTCGATTTCCTTAGGGAGGCAAGATATTTGTAGAAGTCCGTCTATTTGGTCACAAATGGGGGGGGGGGTGGTTTGAATTGTTTTCTAAACTACAAGATTTAAAGGAAGAGAAGTAGAGAAAAGAGCAGTAAAAGCAAGGAAATAGATTTAAACTATCAGATAGAGAAAGGTCATGTCAGGATTTCGGTTCACTACGGTAGTCCAATGACTCAACTGTAAATAACTTAGACAGATTAATGTGAGACGGATGTGGAAAGGTCCTTTCGCTCCACTTTCTATCCTAAAATACCACTAACTTAACTTTCATCCTCGTCAGGGTAGTCTACTGTTCATAGCAGGCCTATTTAGTCCAATCTTTGGATCTAGGATTAATTTTAGCCAGATTAAAGGAATGACTCAGAAGCGTGCACTCAACTAAGTCGCTAAAAATACAATTAAATTGCTACGGTGACAGGATCTCACAATTAACTCGTCTAAACTATTTACTACATCGTCACATTTCTACCGTAGCTCCCCTAATCCCGACATGGAAGAAGTTTAGCTACTCATATCGCTAATAATATCAAAACTAACAATCAACAATGAATTAACAATAAACATGATGAAATAACAAATAAAATGCATAAAAGAGAATTAGGGCAGAAATTAAATATGACTAAACGAAGAATTAAAGCAAACAAAAGAGAGATTATTATTAAGAAAAGAGAAAGGGATTACAATCGTGCGAATCCGGCGTAAAGAACACAAAATCCGAGCAAAACAATCCCGAGAACAAGGTTACAGAGAAAGGAGAAAGGTAACGCAGTCTTGAAAGTTAGATAAAAGCTAAGTAGTGAATGAATTCTGATACTAATGACCTAGCTAATGCGTGCTTAAATAGGAAAATAAATGAGTTTATCGAAATAAAACAACTCACGGCTAATTAAAGCCCATGACAGCAGAAACCACTCGATCGAGTGGAATAAAACCACTCGATCGAGCAAAACTCGGCATAATCTACTCGATCGAGTAGAATAGTTACTCGTTCGAGTAACTCTCTTTTCAGCACCTTTGGATCAAATAGAAAACTACTCGATCGACCAACTGGGACCATAAAAACCACTCGATCGAGTGGTTAAACTACTCGATCGAGTCTTCTGTCTTCAATTCAGCTCAAGTCCATTCCCGACTGCCTCGTAATCCATGCCTTCACGCTTCCCAATGCAGTATTTCACTCAGGAAAAATCCTGTCTCCTCTAAATGCTTGCAAAAAGGACAGAAAAGGGTACGATTCCACTACTTTCGCGTTCATTTCTACAAAATGGACAAAACGAACCAAAGTAGCCAATTTGGGGCATAATACTATATAAACAGTACAAAAAAATGCATAGAAATACGTGATGAAATAGGCTAAAAAGACTATATAATATGCACGTATCAGAGCTCTTATCAGAGGGATTCTACAACGAACCCATATAACAAACCAGAACATCTCCTTGTTCACCAATGGGTATATCCCCGTCTGCACCTTTACCTGCCTCGAACGAAGGACGGCAAAGAATCAATAAATTAAAAACCAATAGCCATTCACCAAAAGTCGAAGCGAAAGGCCAAAATGAAAGGCCCAAGCCAATAGCCATTCACCCGAAGCCAAAGCGAAAGGCCAAAATCAAAGGCCAAAGCTAAAGCCAAAGTCAAAGTCAAAGCAAAAACCATAGCCAAAAGCTACTCAGGCAAAGGCCAAGACCCAAGCCAAAATCAAAACAAAACAAGATTGAAACCCTTTTCTCAAAAAGGCCAAAATCCAAAGAAAGCATCCAACACACAAAATCCTTGATAAGTGAGTCCAAAATACAAAGTCAAGGACCAACAAGTCCAACGCACCAAACCCCGGACCAACAAGTCCAAAACACCAAACACTAAAACCTCAACCAAAACTGTTTCACCCCTAAGTCCTTCTAGAGATTGCTATAGGGAGACCTATCTAGGATCCTGGGGATTCCCCTCAAGATCATAACCAACATCGCTTCACCCCTAAGTCCTTCTAGGGATTGCTACAGAGAGACCTATCTAGGATTCTGAGGATTCCCCTCAAGCTCGTAATATCATACCTTAACCTTTAAGGTCCAGACATGGGATTCTTATCCCAAATTATTTACCAACCATTTCGTGCTCAGGCCACATCAAGTCTGAGACCCTATTCCGCACCACATTATAAGCCGTAACCCATCAGCCTAAACACCATAAAATAAAAACTCCTGATTTTATCTGTTAAACAAACCTATTATTACAAGGCTTCACATTCCATAATGTCGAAGCCATTTTCCACCTTGACCAAGATACGCAGTCTCCAAAAAATATTGCTTCTGGAATGGGACATGCTCATTTCATTCTTAGAGTCCACTTTTTAGTGTGCTCACATAACAAGAAACATTTTCACAAACTATGCCTCTTTGATTCATGATCAAGAGGGAATTCTCTCCAATCAATCTTTGAGTCACCAAACGGAATTTACCGTCGTGACCCTCAACTCCAGATTTTTATCTGTCAAACAAAACTTTTATTACCAAGCTCCACATTCCATAATGTCGAAGCCTTTTTCACCCTGACCCAGATACGGAGTCCTCGGATGCTTTGCTACCGAGAACGGGACATACCCAATCTACCCTTAGGGTCCACTTTTTAGTGTGCTCACATGATAAGGAACATTTTCACAAATTACACCTCTTCGATTCATGATCAAAGAGGAATTCTCTCAAATCAATTTTTCAAGTCAGCAAACGGAATTTACCGTCGTGACCCTCACACTTTAAGGTCCTAACAACTCGCTTAGGCATACATCCAGATGAGTCACCAAACGGAATTTACCGTCGTGACCCTCACACTTTAAGGTCCTAACAACTCGCTTAGGCACACATTCAAAACTACGATCTGGTTTGATTTCACTTCACGTGAATACATAGGCAGTCCTTCAAGGACACAACCATACACCTCAAAATCACTTTAAGGTCCTAACAGTTTGCTTAGGCACACATTCGAAAATACGATCGGGTTTGATTTCACTTCGCGTGAATACGTAGGCAATCCTTCAAGGACACAACCATACACCTCAAAATCACTTTAAGGTGCTAACAACTCGCTTAGGCACACACATTCCGAACTACGTTCCGGTTTGATTTCGCAAACACGCAAATACGTAGGCAGTCCTATTACAAGGGTACAACCGCATACCCCTTTCACAACAATTCCAATTTTCAATCCTCAACACACAGCTCAGAACTACGGTCTGGTTTGATTTCGCAAACACGTGAATACGTAGGGAGTACCCCAACAAGGACACAACCACATACCCCTTTCAATCGCAACCATCAACATCAATCCTCAAAATCAACCCACCAAGCTGCAAAGATCAATCTTATACCTATTTACTGGGGGCTTCTTCCTTAAGACGTCGTCCATTCCTTGTTTTGCCAAATTCGCACATTCTCACTTTGGGGGCTTCTCTTTCAAGATGCCACCCATCCTTTATCCTCAAACATATTTTGAGTCTCAACTACAGTCCAAAAAAACGCCCATAGCCTAGTGCTTGGTTTGGATGATGACAATGTCTTGGTTCCGCGCTCCGAATCATCATACTTCGAGAAAGGATCTCAAACAAAGCAAACGGGGGCAAAGATGTCTGGAGAAGATAATCAATTCGTATTCCCCAGTTGAGCAGACCTTCTACCCCAAAGATTTGATACGCGTTGTCACCCTTTCTTGGCTAGGAGTTGCACTTACATATGCAATGCCTGTCAGAGTCACACCCGTGTTGTGCCGATAGTGAATTTGTATCACGTTCACGATCGTTTGTTTGTCAGTCTGTCAGTATGCGTCCGTGTAAGTCAATGTCACAACGGTCACGTGTCTTTGATCTGTCAAATCACGGATCTACGAGCAACAAATTCCAACTCCTAATAGCTTTTAAGCTTCACAACATTCAAAACTTCTATCTCCCTTCGCGTGAGATATTACATGCTAGTTGCTTATATGCTAACTGCCCACATGTTTATGTGCTTACATGCTTATATACTTACGTGCTAGTTGCTAAATGCTCACATGCTTATGTGCTTACGTGCTTGTATGCTTGCATTCAACGTGCTTGTCTATGCGGCTGCGGGTTTGTGTGGTCACTAACCATGGAAATAATCTTGAGAAGACAAACTCGCTCCAACTGAGTACTGGGTTCTTCCCAACAAACGGCGACCCATCAAGTCCAAGAGCTTTAACCCTATCGATTACATGGCTTACGCTACCTCCCAGCGAGCAGCAACTCATATCCCCGGCGAGTCCTGAGAAGTTTCTAACTCCCCAGCGAGTGCCGATTTTTAAATGGATGTCACACATGCTATTTTCCACAGTCGATCATTCGACCATAGATGGTTGGCGAGCCTTAAAATGCACCTTCAACATAGCTGGCGAGCCTTTGCACGCACACAAGAAGCAATTCAAGGACATATCCCGAAGATGCCTCAGGTATGACTCCTTCCTATGGCTGGCGAGCCTCAAAACGCACCGCCTTAACATCGGCTGACGAGCCTTTGCGCGCAAAAGATTCAAGGACGTATCCCGAAGATGCCTCAGGTATGACTCCTTCTTATGGCTGGCGAGCCTATATATGTAGTCTAATGGAATTTAAATGACCTGAATCGTAAGTCGACAGACTCTAAAGTGTTCCCGACGGCAGGTCCTTGAATCGAATCCCCGAGTCGCCTCGACGTCGCCCTTCCTGACGACAGGTCCTTGGCTCAAATCCTTTTGAGTCACCTCGACGTCGCAATGGTCTTTAGGTTATAATATTCGATTGACCTAGAGGCCATACTTTGACTTTCGCCCTGTCCAAGTCTCAGTCAAAGTGGGGGCTCTGTAGATACCCAGTATCTGCACCTTCCAAAAACCACCCGATGATGATCGGACTGTAACGTGTTTTTGATATGCGTGCGTGTATTGGATATACATGAGATGGTTTAATGCACTACTAGAATATGAAAAATGATTTTAAAAGTTTTCTAACTTCATTTGCATTAAAACAACACTATTTAGAGTTAAAACCGTCTTCGGACCCAAAACCGACTCAGAAACCCGTAACTCGAGTCAACCTAAGTCAAACCAAATGCCGAATGTCAAAAATAATCCGATGAATGGTTTTATCATGCCATTTCCATTAAAATGACCCTAATTAGAGTCAAAACCGTCTTCGGACCAAAAACCGACTCAGAAACCCGCAACTCGAGTCAACCTGATTCAACACGAGTGAAACCAAATCTCGAATGTCGAAAATAATGCCATGAATGTTTTTATCACGCCATTTGAATTAAAATTACCTTAATTAGAGTCAAACCGACACCGGGCCAAAAACCGACTCCAAATTCAAATCCCGACTCACACGGGTCAAACCCGAGTCAAGCACACAAAACACCTACCCCAAGTAACACCAAAATCATCTTATTAGATGCCCATATTGTTACACGATATCTTATATAAATACCACAAACCAAACAATGGATGGAGAATTGGCCACGTCCAAATTGAAAGGGACAATACACCCCTTTCCATCACAAGATAGCTCGCGCCTCTTTAGGCATGCCCTTGGCCAGCAAGCAAACCTAACCGACTTGATACCACCCCCATTTGTCTATAAATACCAACCTTCACACACCATAATATACACGCGAGAGTGCGGCCCCTCCTTCTCCTTTAAACTTCTAGACCTGACTTCCTAAGTCACAAAATCGACACGTGTTTATGACCTACCGATCGTAAACACAAGCCTTACACATTTTGTTTGGTACTGTCGCCGTGCATTCGACCGACCTATTTGACCAACTCAATTCATCAATCAACATGTTTTAATTAACATATTTTCAAAACAAAATCCATTTTTAAGGCACTCTTTGAAACTTTTTTGATCGTGAGTAGTCGCTACGAGAAAACCGTCTCTAAAGTCGTCTACGTCACAAACTTCAATACACGTAAGTTTGAGGGTGTAAACAACTCATTTATTTCATGTATTTACTGTTTTCATAACTTTATAAGCATGAATGATGCATAACACGATTCAAACATAAGTTAGACGAGCCAAAACCGAGTTTTGGCCTGAGACAGAAGCCCCTTGCTATGCAAAGAGGCTCGCGCCTCTTGTGGGTGTCCAGGTCAGACTCAAATGTGTTTGAGTTTGTCTTTCCTTCAACACTTTCTTTTTTTTTTACTTCTTTTCTTTTACGGTTTTTACCATTTCAAATGTTTCAAATCATTTTTATGACAAATATTTTAGCCATAAATTATAATCACCCTTGGTTCCACATACCATGACGGTTTAATCCGTGACTCAGTGATATTAATTGGTTAATTACATTTTAAAGGAAATTCTTTTCTTTTATTTACCATTTTAATTCATTTTTATGATAAACATAATTTAACCATTACAAAAATCATCCTTGGTTCTTTATACCATGACGGTTTATTCCGTGACCCGATGATATTATTGGTTGATTACATTTTAATGGGTATTTTAACACCCTTTTCTTTTATTTACCATTTTTCTCATTTATTTACACTTGCAAATATATTAGTCATAATTCATAATCATCCTTGGTTCCTTATACCATGTCGGTTTAATCCGAGTAAGATGACAAACTTGACTAATTACAAAGAAATGAACTTAACATAATTAGTTCAAATCAAACATTTTACAATTTTATTTGTAAACTATGCTTTTCAAACTTGCAAATCCGACAACGAATATTACTAACATAATAGTAATTATTCTGAGTCATGCAAATCATACTTGCAAATCATTAATCGCAAAAAATGGTTTTAAACAACCTTTTTAACAACCAGAAGATGCCCCTTGGGTCGTCGTCTGACTCGCGCCCCAAGAGGCCGTCTGCTTTCTTATCTAAAAACCTGGCAGAGCCCTTCCCCTCGCCAATAGGCTCGCGCCCCAATAGGGCTACCTGGCACTGTTCTGCCTCGTTTTTAGCACTTGTCTAGGACGATCCCGATTACGGTTTATCCGCATACATGACAGATCAGATTGACGAGTTTGCATTTCATACTTTGTCTTTAAAACACATTTTTTTGAATAACGGATCGTGCTAAGCATCATAACCCGAATTTGGTAAATGGATGTTTAATTTCCGTTCTCACATGCAAATCAATCTAAATCCAACTTGACATCTTATACTTGATACTTGGATTAAATAAACCGACATAGAAAGCTCTCACATGTTAGGTTAAACTTTTGGATGTGCATTCATGCATTTACACCGTTTTATAACTTTTGCACTTAAACAACCACGATCGATCAGTAGAGGTTGCTAACGCGGGCGGGATTGGGTGTCCGATTAAAGGGCTTCCCATTACGTACCCGTACCCCTTACTCAGAACCTTTGGATAGTGGATGGCCTTATCCAGGGCGTACGAGAGTCATTTTAGGCATAAAATGCTAAAAGGGGGACGAGTCCTTATCTTTAGTACCTATGTCAAACACCGCTTTTTGCCTTGATTGACCTAGGTATAAAGTGGATTCGAACGGCTTCCAAGCATCCCACAAAGGCTGGGTGGTCACTCCGAACATCTCTGCATCATTTCGAGATCTTTACCGAGACGAAACCGACCGATCTAAAGCGATCCGGTCGAAAGCATTTTTACGCCGCCGAGCGTGGCTTTCAAAAGACCGCTGCATGTCCACAGATTGACTTGGCGTGTAGGTGGCCCGTGACCGCAGATCGGCAGGTGGCCCAAATCCACAGACCGGCCTGTAGCCCATGTCCACACCTGGTACTTTAGATTTTAGTGTGATGGTTGCTGAACCCGAGATCCTCCATGAGATCTGAGTTAAGCAAAGAGAGGATGAATTCCTAGAAGGAGTTCGAGTCACTATAAGCGAAGGTCACGCCAAAGGCTTCCACGTTGGACCTGATGATGGTCTACGATTCCAAGGTTGTTGGTGTGTACCTAGCTATGAGGTCTTAAAATATAAGATTCTCAAGGAGGCTCATAGTACTTCCTGTTCGATTCATCCTGGTGGTGATAAGATGTATAAGGATCTGAAGCTACGGTTTTGGTGGCCGAGTATGAAGAAATAGATCGCTGGGTTTGTGAGCCGTTGTCTGATCTGTCAGAAGGTCAACTTTGAACATCAAAGACCTGGTGGTCTACTGTAACCTTTGGAGATTCCCGAATGGAAATGGGATTCAATTTCGATGGATTTCGTTATGGGATTGCCGAGGTCACCGAGAGGAATGAATGCGATTTGGGTCGTGGTTGATCATTTGACTAAGGTCGCGCTTTTCATTCCGATGAAGGAGACTTGGAGTCTTGAGGAGCTAGCGAATGCTTATCAGCGTGAGATCATTCGTCTTCTTGGGGTTCCTAAGAATATCATCTCCGACCGTGATCCGAGGTTTTCTTCTCAGTTTTGGAAGAAGTTGCAGTTAGCTTTGGGCAGTGAGCTTAAGATGAGTACGGTTGTTCATGCTACAACTGATGGTCAGATTGAGAGTACCATCCAGACGCTTGAGGATATGTTGCGAGCTTGTGCTTTGGAGTTCCAAGTTAGTTTGGAGAAGAGTCTGCCGCGTGTGGAGCTCTCCTACAAAACAGTTACCAAGCTAGTATTCAAATGGCTCTATTTGAGGCAATTTATGGAAATAAGGGTCGTAGTCCGTTGTGTTGGGACGACTCTAGTGAGGCGGTCGTTCTTGGTCCAGAGTTAGTTCAGGAATCAATTGAACAGGTAAGGTTGATTCATGAGAAGCTTAAGGCAGCCCAGGATCTACAGAAAACGTATGCAGATTTACGGCGTAGGCCGATTGAGTTTGAGGTTGGCGATAAGGTCTTCTTTAAGGTTTTGCCGATGAAAGGTGTCAAGAGATTTGGGATTATGGTCAAGCTTAATCCTAAGTACATTGGTCCCTACGAGGTGCGCGAGAGAGTTGGCGGGGTAGCCTATAGGTTGGCTTTACCTCCAAATTCGTCGAAGGTTCACCATGTGTTCCATGTGTCGCAGTTGCGCCGTTATCGCAGTGATCCTTCCCATGTTCTATAGGCTGATGCTATCGAGGTTGAGCCTAACCTGACTTATGAGGAACAACTTGTTCGTATTTTGGAACGTCGGGAGAAGAGGCTAAGGAATAAGGTTGTACCTTTGGTTTGGGTTCTGTGGAGGAGTCAGAAGTTCGAGCAAGAGACTTGGAAAACAGAAGCGTCTATGCGAGATAAGCATCCACATCTTTTCGAGTGAGGTAGTTCTCTTATCAAGTTTCGAGGACGAAACTTCTTTTTAGGGGTTTGGATTGTAACATCCCTAATTTCCGTAATATATTTCTTTAATTTTATTTTCCCACATTTCGTATTTTATTTTCCGGCAAAATTGTTGGAGTTAGTATCCTCTACAATAGTGCGTTTACATAATAAATCTCATTAAAGGAATATAATCAGATATTTAATTATTTGATCCTCGTCAGTTGATTAACGTAAATCGATAACGGTTGGCTGACTAGAGTTTGACGTTATTGTCGTGAGACGACGGTGATCAACTGACCCCTTTCGGTCACACCTATAGGAACAAACCCCAATTGATAACTAATTAATTGTATGAGATACAATTTATTTAGTCCCTTTATTTTTAGACTAAAAAGTTAGTCGATTATTTTAGAGAGATTTCGAGTTGCGAACTCGAGGCACGACAGTTATTATTAAATTATGCGATAATTGAATAATAAATTATAGGAGACGGGTTTTAGTTAATTAATTGTTAATTGTACTAATTGATTAATGTGATTAATATTAGTACGTAAAATAATATGTGTACCGGTACACGTATATTTACGGAGTGGTTTGGATGAAATTAATTGGAAGCATTTAAACATGATACGATGTTTAAATAAAATTTACACGTATTTGTGCGACAAATATGAGAACCAAAATGGACCCTTAAATGGGACATTGGACCGTGTAAATGGAGTGTAGTGGATGATCATAATCATTACACTTTGCATGTTATTCTTCCATAATATTGTCATATGATCATATGCATGTGATAAAGATTGAACAAAAATTATAACAAGCGGACTCCCTTACTCCACTTTACTCCACCCGCCACTTTCCCCATTTATACACTCCAATGTTGTTCATTTTTAACTAACTCACTTGAACATTTGCATCTGTAAAACTTCTTCTCTCTAAAATAATAAACATCCTTTTACTAAGTTGTTAGTAAACTAAAATAAATATTCACTAATATTCTTAGTAATATTTACATATATTCAAGGGTTAAATTTTACTAGTATCTAGTTAATACTTGTTAAATTTTTGGGTGTTTTGTTCTTGGGTGCAACTTGAAGGAGACTTTCTTATTGAAGGTTTTTAAAGGAGGATCATCCATTTCTTTTTAGCTCAAGAACAATCAAAATAGGATATCTTGATTGTGTCCATATTACCATAAATATCAATGTAAGGAAATTGTTTTTCCTTAATCTTTAATTTTATGCTTTTATATTTGCATGCATATTACATAGATCACTAAATAAACATATTATGAGATAATTTGTTTTTAATTAGAGAGCCTAATTAGGATCTATGATCTTTCAAGTGGTATCAGAGCTTAGGCTTGTAATTTGCATGTTGATTTTAAGCATATTAATAAATTATGAGATAATTTATAAAAACTCAAAAATTGTGTTAGAAGAGGTTTTAGCATGAAATTTTTGGGACATGCATACCTACTGATCTCAAAAGATTTGTGGTAAAGTTTGGTGATTTATGAAGTTATTTTGCTATTTTTAATGATTTTTGGTAGAAAACCGAGTCAAAATGCAGTATTTTAATTGACTAAAAATAGTTAAAGGATGATTCGGGCCATGAGATTTTTATGGTGTTTCATGCATGTTTTCTACTTATTGTATGCAAAATGTTGAAGGTTTGTTTGAAGTTTTGCATGTTTATTGATTTTATGAGATAAAAGTCGATAAAAGATATATATATATATTAATCATATACTCGAAAAATTTGTTCCTACCCATGATAAATTTATGTACATTTAAAAATATTATTTAAAAGTTAAAAGTGAAATTTAAAATGTGATTTCACCTTGTTTTGATGTTTATTGGTTTTAGTGGTTAAAAACCGATAAATATCGATCTTTTTCTTCATATATTTTATCCGGATTTTTGGGGCAATTTTTCTGACATTTTGGTGTTCTCGGGAGTGTTCAAGAATACTCAAAATTTTTGTTTCAATTGTTTTGGGTAATGTTTCAATTATTTTGGATTTATTACTTAAAAATTATGTTTTTATCGATTAAATTAACAAAATATCACCAAATCAAACTAATTATTCATCATAAAATTAGCGAGGACTAATTTTGAGGCCCAAAACAGTTTGGACAATTTGTTTGGACTTAAATGAGATTTAAGAGTTGATTATTGATTTTTACCAGTTAAAAATCGATTAAATCCACAAAAACCGAGATGGATACCAACGATTGATAGATAGGGCGATTTTGGCATTATTTTAAAGCATTTTTTAAGCATATTTATTTAATTTGAATGAATGATTGTCATTTATTTAAAGTATTTATCTTGTTGTACCTAGTACGGCCTAGTTTATTTTAATCGTTATTACCCGAAATGAATGGGAATAGCGATTTGTTTGTAATTAAATACGATCTCGTACCGTCGGTTTATAATTAATTAATAGTTTTATTTATTTTATTAATTAATGTATAATAGGAATAGCTATGTAATTCAATTTTAATAGTTATTCTTACCGGTGTTCCAAGTCCCACAAGAGGAGCCACTTTTGGAATGAAGAGGCAACGGACCAAGGAGTCGGTTTCCGATATGTAATAGTCTAGTTTTTATTAACTAGGTGACCATACTAGGATTTATTCATATGCTTATTTGTTTGCTTGTTTTTATTTTCGCGCATGCCAAAATCACCATTCACATGCATTTTATTTTCGCGGTTGTCAATTCACATCATTTACATTCACCGACTTAGTTCACTTATAGGGAATTTATGACTAAATTGACAAGATCTCTCACATAACTAAAATTGAGATTAGCCTTACCAATTAGTAACACCTATGAATCTCTTGTTCATTAGAGCCACGCTCGCCCAAACGGGGTGTTATCTTTTTATCTTGGGTAAGTAGGGTGGTAAACGGTTATCACACGCCAAAATTGGTTGGACCCAACGGGATATAATACGGTCTTGTGTTCCAGGGCTAGTAGATGGATTTAAGGAAATTCGTCGACCAAGAGTTCTAGAGGCAGAATTAGTCAACGTGACTTACCGAATTTACACAATTATGGGATGTTTCGCCCAAGCGATGCTCATTTTGTTTAATATTTGGGTCTTGGAATCATTTATATAATTTAGTGGGAGATCATTATATAAATGCTAAAACTTGTTAAACATGTTTTTACAAGTAATTTTTTTTTTTAAAACAATGGATGTTAATATTTCCTTTTTGTTGTAGCATTTTAATTCGCAATGGCAACTTCTTCAACTCCATCGACTACATCACTAGGCAAAGATTCATGGCTAAGATCCGTAATGGACAAATGTATCTTAAAAGATGACGGTAGTAACTTTCTTGAATGGGAATCTAACATCAAAAGCGTCGCGTTGTCCGACAACGTGCTCAGTTACTTAACCGATGCTCCTCCCATCGAGCCCGGTCCAAGGGCTTCATCGGCGGTGCGGACCGCCTATGATGACCATGTGAGGATGTCGAATGACATCAAGAATCTGTTGATATGGTCGATGTCTCCAAAGCTCAAGCTTTCATGCATTTCTTTAAATGCGTACGAGATATTCACTCGTATGATTACTATGTTTTCACAAACACCTAAAGTCCATCAATACGATGCAGCGGCACGCTTCTTTGAAGCTAAGCTTGAGAGGGGCCAAAAGTTTGGTCCCCATGTACTCAAAATGGTCCAATATGTCGACATCCTAGAGCGTCTAGGGTGTAAGATTCCTAAGACTCTTGTAGTGGATCGTATCCTCCACTCACTTCCCACCAAGTTTGCTCATTTTAGGGTGAACTACAACATGAATGGCATGGATAAGAGTTATCATGAAATTCATGCACTCCTCACCCAAGTGGAGAGGGATATGGAAGCTAGTGGGAGTGACAAAGGGGATGTTTTAACCATGAAGTTAAAGAACATGTCCCTTGAAGTTATGAAAGGAAAGGGGAAGGAAAAGTCCCAATTCAAGAAATTCGTCAAAGAAACATAACAAGGGAAAGGAGAAGGCCATTGAGAATGACAATCCCAAAGCAAAAAGTGTCAAACTCTCCGAGGCCGAATGTTTCCATTGTAATGGGAAAGGAAATTATAGGAGAAGTTGTCCCAAATATTTGGAGGATCTCAAGGAAGGGCGTGTGACGCCTATTGGTATGATTTCCTCTCTCTATGTAATAAGCGTTAATTATGCTTGCACTTCCACTTGGGTACTTGATACCGGATGTGGCTCTCACCTTTGTAATCATTTGCAGGGTTTAAGGGACGTGCGAGCACTAGCAAAAGGTGATGTGGATCTCCGCATGGGAAATGGAGCTAGAGTAGCGGCCGTTTCCGTGGGGACCTATGTGCTCACTTTAGCTAGTGGTCTAGAGTTGTATTTAAATAAGTGTTATTTTGTACCAACTTTAACCAAGAATATCATCTCCATTTCCGCGTTAGACGTGGAAGGCTTTTGTTTTATGATTAAGGACAATAGTTGTACTTTTTCATTAAATGATGTGGTTTATGGCAAGGCCATTTCAATTGGAGGCATTTATGTTTTAAATGATGTTAATGACGTTTATCATTTAGAAACTAAAAAGCTCAAAACGGGTGATCCAAACGAATCCTATCTTTGGCATTGTCGTTTAGGCCACATAAACGAAAGACGCATTAAGATGCTTGCTTCATCAAAAGTGCTCAAACCATTTGGTTTCGAATCTTATGGTACATGCGAGTCTTGCCTTTTAGGCAAGATGACTCGTGCACCTTTTGCGGGAAAAGGGACACGAGCTAGTGAGGTTTTGGCACTCATACATACGGATGTGTGTGGGTCATTAACTATCATCGCTAGAGGAGGTTTTCACTATTTCATTACTTTCACTGATGACTTAAGTAGATACGGGTATGTCTACTTAATGAAGAACAAGAGTGAAGCTTTTGACAAGTTCAAAGAGTTTCAAAATGAAGTAGAGAACCAATTGGATAGAAAGATTAAGACCCTACGATCCGATCGTGGTGGTGAATATCTAAATTATGAATTTGATTCACACCTAAAAGATTGTGGTATAGTATCACAATGGACTCCTCCTGGCACACCACAATTAAATAGTGTGGCCGAAAGGAGAAACCGAACTTTACTAGATATGGTTCGGTCTATGATGAGTTTAACTGAGCTTCCCAGTTTATTTTGGGGTTTTGCCCTCTTGTCTGCAATATTTTCACTAAATCGAAGCCCGACTAAAGCGGCCAATAAGACTCCATATGAGATATGGACAGGGAAAGTCCCTCATTTATCATTCATGCGTATTTGGGGTTGTGAAGCGTACGTCAAGATCAAGTCTGACAATAAGCTTGCACCCAGGTCTGACAAATGTCTTTTTGCAGAATATTCAAGGGAAAGACGTGGCTATTACTTCTACAATAAACAGGAGAACAAAGTGTTTGTGGCTCGTGATGCTGTCTTCCTAGAAAAGGAGTTTATTTCTAAGAGACAGAGTGGGAGAAAATTTGAACTTGACGAAGTTCGAGAGCCACAAACTGAGAATGAGGTAGAGGAGAACATGGAGGATAGCATTCCCTCTTCCTCTGAAATGGTAATTGTTCCTAGAAAGTCAAGTAGGATTTCTAATCCACCTGACCGCTACCTTGGTAACATCGAAGAGGATGGTGTTTTGTTACTTTTGGAAAGTGATGAACCCACTACCTACAAATCGGCCATGTCTAGTCCCGACTCCTCGCTTTGGCTAGAAGCCATGCGATCCGAAATGGATTCCATGTACGAGAACCAAGTATGGGACTTGGTGGATTTACCTGAGGGAGTGCGACCCCTTCAGTGTAAATGGATATATAAAAGTAAGCTCGGCGAGGATAAACATGTAGATGTTTACAAAGCTAGATTGGTAGCAAAAGGGTTCACCCAAGTTTATGGTTTACACTATGACGAAACCTTCACTCCAGTCGCTATGCTTCGGTCCATTAGGATAATCTTAGCGGTTGCCGCATTTTATGATTATGAGATTTGGCAAATGGATGTGAAAACCGCCTTCTTGAATGGGACTCTAGAAGAAGAGGTTTACATGATACAACCTGAAGGTTTTGTGGATACATCTAACCCTAAGAAGGTGTGTAAGCTTAAGAAGTCCATCTATGGTCTTAAGCAAGCATCTAGGAGTTGGAATCATCGCTTTGATCATGTTATTAAACAATACGGTTTCACTAGAAGTGTGGAAGAACCGTGTTTATACATGTAATTTAGTGGGAGTAAGGTTGCATTCCTTCTCCTATATGTGGATGACATATTGCTTATCGGGAATGATGTTCCATCGCTCACTTCCGTTAAGGAGTGGCTAGGGAAACACTTCCAGATGAAGGACTTGGGAGAGGCACAACGAATCTTGGGTATCCGGATCTATAGGGATAGGTCCAAAAGGATACTAGCATTGAGTCAAGAAGCTTATATTGACAAAGTTCTTGACCGGTTCAATATGAAAGACTCCAAGAGAGGATTTCTACCACTACTACAGATACAGGCTATAACAACGGGTAAAAACCGTTGTAAAAACAAAAAGCGCACGTTGTTAAAGCGGCCGTTGTAGAAGGTATTTACAACGGTTTGGTTATTTAATGAAACCGTTGTCTAAAGTATTCACCACGGTTAAAAGCCGTTGTTGTTGGGTGTTCTCCGTTGTGGAAAGTGTTTCAAAAATTTGGAGGGAATAATATAACAACGGTTGTCGTATGTATAACCGTTGTTGTAACTTTCCCTCCAAAATTGTGAAGTCTTTTGACAACGGGTTTATTCTACATACCCGTTGTTGAAATTGTTAGTAACAACGGTTCTTAGTTGAAGCAAACCGTTGTTGTAACTTTACCTTCAAAATTGTGAAGACTTTTAACAACGGTTCTTCGTTTAAAACCTGTTGTTGAATATTATGTGCGGGTATTTGTGAAAGTCATTCACAACGGTGTTTTTTTATTAACCGTTGTGAAAAGTCTTCACAACGATTTTTTTTTTAGTAACCGTTTTTATTACGAACTCCTAATGTTTTGAAAAATTAAATTTGTTTCATGCCATTCAAAAACCTGCATATATCAGCAGCACCATATACCAGCACCAGCATAAATCACAGCTGGGTTCATCAGAACTCAATAGATTCAATTCAACCACAACAGCAGCATCATATATATATATATATATATATATATATATATATATATATATATATATATATATATATATATATATATATATATATATACTTACAAGGAGTTGAATTTACATGAACTAATCATTCCCTAACTTCAACAAAAAATTTACTAATAAGTTGATCTAAACTCTGAGTATCATGCATTTCTATATTCTAAGACGTAGTTGCCCCACATGTCTCTTACCTCGTCTATATCTATACTTGAGTACTTTCTCAATCATTTGTGACGGGTTGATTGCATACTGCGGAAAAAACAAAGAGAAGACATTATGGTATATATAGCAGCAAGCAAGACAACATTAGCAACATCATGGTATATATAGCAGCAAGCAAGACAACATTAGCTCTAATTTAAAAAAAGTAATAAACACATTATTAAATTACTAACCTTTTCTGGAATAATGATATATCTTCGCCTAATAATCTCCAACATGAACCGACAAGCGTAGTATCCACATTGTATGTTATCTGGCTGGCGAGGGGCCTATTATTACATAAAAACAAACAGACGAGAGAAGGCTCACATCAGAATCTTGAACTTTAGGTATTGTATTAGTATTAAACACAGATTTTGCACTTAATGTTATTGTATTTGAGCACGTACCCCTGTTATCGTAATAAAATCAGGGCCAACATCATAATCTTTCGTGGGTTGATCCTGCTCGTTTGCTCTTTTCTTCTCAAAGGCCCTTTTTTTTAAAATAAAAAAGGAGGCAGAAACGCATTTTTTTAGGGGCAAAAATGAGCTTTTTTCTATAAATAAAAATTGAAACTTAATGTTATTATAAATAAATCAGTATTATAAACTTACATATTAATCAAGCGCTTAAAAGTCTCGCTTGGTTGATGATGTAAAGAGTCCAACCAGAAAACTTTATTCCTTGTCGGCATGATGGCTGCTAGCACCCAATGAGTCCTACATCAAGAGACATCATCATTATTAACAAGTACATATATTAGTTATGAAAATGCAATTGTAGGGGGAAACGTAATATTAATTTGTTTATTACCCTTTTTCATTATAAGCGCCAAAAATCAGCTTCTTGGTTGTCGCCAATTCTTTGAGCAATATAATCTACCCGGTCTTGGAACGAGAAATCCATAATAAATAAAGATAAAATATAGGGGCACAGAATCAGTATTGATCGGATGGAATATTCTTCTCGGGGATCACTCTCAATTTCAATATCCTACATTATTACGGTATTAATTCCGGTATTTAAAACACTATCTAGTAGTCAGAATATTAGAATATGAAATTATTTATTAAGAAACTTACTTCATCCAAACAAATACGTGTTGGATATCAATCTGGTCTAGGCCAGCCCATACGGCTAGCATATCCCATGATAGATGTGCTTGGCGCTCAACCCCTAGAATATCCTCCTCGAGCGGATAGATGTACCTGATCTTTCTGAATCTCGTTGACCCATACTTCCTTCTCATGTATTGCCAAGGTAGTAGCGGCCTCTTGACCAATCTGTTGTACCTTATTATTACCCCCTTTAGAAATGACATCCTCCATCATCTTCACTTCTTCTTCGGAAAGCTTACCTCCAGCATTCAGCTTTAGTAGTACGGATGCCATTAATCGATCTTTGCTTGCCAAGAATGTAATGTGTCAGCAATTTTTATCCCAACAATAACATGTGAATTGAACTTAAATGAAAATAATAGAATAAATGTTACCATGTCAGCCTTCTCAGACTTAGCCTTCCTTTTCTTCTTTATCGGGCAGTTTTCCCATAATATTTCGTTACTCCAACCTGTAACGGGACGCCCCTCAAAAGACCTGGATGTTCGGGTCGGCCGATCGCTCTAGCAAGAACGTCATTACGACCACTGGGAGTGAATTTCCCTTCTTCTACCTCTTTCAATACGTTGTTCTATAATATATTAAATAAACTTCAAATTATATTTGTGACTAAAATAATAAAGTTAGTAATGAACACGTCTTAATAAAATAATGCTTACTATGTTGGCCAACACTTCCTCATCATATTTGTCACGCGACTGGGATCCTTTAGGCGTGTGCCCTTCTTTATAAGTTACATGCCGATCCACGTCTTTCACTCCCTTTGTCACCTACACATTAACATGGTAACATTTATACACGTAAATGTGTATCAATGCAAGTCCAAGTGTGATTAAAAAAATAAAGTCTCACAGGGGAATAATGCATGCTACTTACGAGGTTCTCTTCTATCTTTCTCAGAATCGCCTCGAGAACCATACCATTTCCCCTTCTTGCATGAAATGTTAGCACGATTTCTTCTGCTAACGGCCTTCAAATAATTATATAAAAACGCAAGTAGATGAGATAATAAAAAGATTATATAAAGGACTCATTAATTAAAAAAATGATAGGTAAATCGTTAAAAGGCGAGGATATTTAACCTGAAACTTCTCAGTAGTTCTCATCTTTTTGAAAAGATCCCATTGTTCCTGCTTGATGGTGGGACACTTGTTTTCCGGTGGGCTCTTACGCATCTCCCCCGTTGCCTTGTCCACATACAACCAATCCCTAGCAACGTCACACCTCCACTTTCTGTGGACATCCGCTGCCTTATGCATTAAATACGGATCATGGCTTTCATCGGGTATAATAAAGCCTTCCTTTACACGAGCCAAGTATAACTCCGCCAATTTTGGATTCAAATTTCTAAAATCATCTAAATGGATAGGCACAAACTGTCTTGTGCAAGTACCAATCCGACGGAGAAAAGACCCGCATTTGGACCAAAGAGGGAAACCCATCTCACTCCATGTTATTTCGAACTACTTTTTTAGCGGCTATAGCTGCAAGGACTTTCTCTCGCACTTCGTAGCACCCTCTCACCAGGCTTATTATCACCAGGCTTATTATTCTTTTGACTTCTTTTACGTTTTTCACCCATGATAATCCTAAAACCCAAATATGAATGATATAGGAAATGAACAACTTAACAACGTACATGCAGAGTATTATCTAAAACCCTAAACCCTAATATGAATGAAAAATTTAAAACAACAGATTGACCTTCTAAAATCCTAAACCCTAATAAGAGGAGTGAAGTGGATGATGCGGGATGATGAAGATAACAAAGAAGACGAGAAACAAACAGATGCATGAAAAAGAAACAAGATGATCGTCTTAAAATCCTAATGACGAAACACAAAATTAAAGTGAACATACCTGATGATGATGATGATAAAGAGAACGAGCAGGATGATAAGGGAAGGCAACGGAATCTAGGCGTCGGAAATTGGGCGACGGACGGCAACGAGAATGTAGAAAGCGAGGAAGAGAGAAGAATTAACTCAGGATACCAACGGTTGAACTAATGTTGTGTGTGTTTGTGTATGGCATGTTGTATGGGTTTCTAAATTAGTTTTTTATTAAGACAAACTATTGACAACGAGTGCTCAAAGAAGAACCGTTGTTATATGTTAATAACAACGGGTCAATAAAAGTCAACCGTTGTCAAAAGTTTATTACAACGGTTAAAATATACCCGTTGTAATATATTTTCACCAAATTTGCGCCAAAATGAAATATGTCAAAAAAATCATTGACAACGGGTAGAGGTACTACACCCGTTGTTGAAAGTATTAACAACGGGTAATTTAAATATAACCGTTGTTATTGTTGAACCTTTTTTTTTTTAAATTATCAGTAATTCCATTACGGTCAAACTGTAACAATATATACTTTAATGTTAGAAGCACCATATCTTTGCAACATTATTCAAAATTTCAACACCAAAGATCCACATCTAATAATAAGATCAAGAAAATAAGACAACACCAAAGATGCATGCATACTTTGCATATCTAAGCTACAGGATTTACCATGCCATGCAAATTTGGGAATTTTTATTTAACAATATAATGACCATTATTGATTTACCAATAAATTAAACCATCAAATTATTGGTCCGAAAATGACTCAAAATGTTGGTCGTCCATATCACGTGTCCTCGATGAACTATCTCAGGATCGGGGACGTTTCTTGGATGTCATAGTTTCTTTGTTAACCCAAATACCTTCACCATGGTCATCACGCATATAGATGCTTTCAGTGTCCTCATGATCAGTGTCAACATCGTCGAAATAAGATACAGTGGTAGACTGATCCATTCCCTCAAAAACGACATCCTGATCATCATCACCATTATCGGATGGACTACTCCTTCTACTCCTTATAGACAAGACAACGACCACTTCTTATCTATAGGATCGGTGACATAGAACACTTGTTTAGCTTGGGATGCCATTATGAAAGGATCATCCTTATTATTGCCAACCTTACCCAGATTGACCAACGTAAATTCCATCTTATCCTTTCGGACACAATGGATGTTGTTATCAACCCAGTTACATCGAAACAAAGGCATTGTGAAATCAATGTAATCTAGTACCAATATTTCTTGAATAACACCATAATAAAGGCATTTTCCCCAAATAGGCTTTTTATCTTTTGAAGTAGCAAAGTGCATTGCCTCAAATTCAGAACTCACACCACTATTTTGCATTGTGCTCAACTCATCTTGCTCGCGGGTGTAAAAAGTATATCCATTAATGGCAAAACTGTTGTAAAAGGTGACCCTGGCATTTGGACCTAAACCAAGACGTAGTAACCTAGGAGAGATGTCATCACCAGTTTGATTAGTACACTCTAAGACAATATTCCTAAACCACTCTGCAAACGTCTTCGTATGCTCGTTCGCAATCCACTTCTCGGTCTTGTTTTGGTGATCGTATTTGAGCTCATCTTTGTGTTGTTGAATATAAGGTTGCACCTCATCTTCCTTGTTTAGCACATACATGTGTGCTAAATGCAACATTTCACGTGTCACAATTTTTTCAACCCGACCCCTAATACCTTTTCCGGTCATCCAGTCACTATGACGATTCTTAGGAACGCCAATCAACTCCTCAGGGGAGAGATGAGCGTAACAATATGAAAGAGCTTCGTCTAAAATAGCGCGTTCAGCAATACAACCTTCCGGACGATACCGATTAGATGTATAGTCCTTGTAGACTTTCATCAATCTTTCGAAATGATACTGGTATCTCAAGTACACGGGCCCAAGGTACAAAATCTCCCTAACCAAGTGAATGGTCGGATGAATTATGATAGTGAAGAAAGAGGGTGGAAAATACATTTCCAACAGACAAAGAGAGGTTACAACGAGGTCCTGCAATGAATCCGCGTCATCGGGATCAATGACTTTCTCGCATATGGACTGGAAGAAGAGACAGAATCTAGTTATAGCATATCTTACCTTTTCAGGTAAAATGGAACGAATAGCCACAGGTAGTAATTGTTGCATCAAAGTGTGACAATCATGTGACTTTAACCCGGTGAGTTTTAGGTCTTGCATCGACACTAGGCTTTTGATGTTCGACGAATAACCATATGGCACTTTAATTCCATTCAAGCATGCACAAAACTCTTTTTTCTCATTCCGCGAAAGGGTATAAGCTGCTGGCGGTAAAAATGTACGATTACCTCTCTTCTGTGGTGCCAACTCTAGCCTAATACCCATCATTTTCATATCTTCCCTAGCTGCGGCGTTATCCTTTATTTTACCAGGAACATTGGATGGGTATTGATAATATTATCACGGACATTTTTCTCAATGTGCATGAAATCGAGGCAATGCCTCGACCTCCAGTCGAGGCCAATATGGAAGTTTATAAAAAAATATGGATCTTTTCTTATACCCACGAGTAGACAATTTAGAGCCGCTCTTCTTCCCATAATCTATCTCAATATGCTTTACTTTCTGATAAACTTCATGCCCACTCAAAATTCTAGGAGGTTGACGAAGTTCTTGTCTTCCATTGAATGCTTTCTGCATCTTGCGATAACAATGGTCATGATACAAGAACCTCCTATTTCCCATATACACATACTTACGAGAAGACTTCAAGTATTCAGACTCAATATCCTCCCCACACAATGGACAAGCCTCTTTCCCATGAACTGTGTGCCCAGAAAGGTCGACATAAGCCGGATAGTCAGTTATTGTACACAATAACATCGCTCTCAAATTGAAAGTTTCGTTCTTATATGCATCAAATACTTTTATCCCACTATCCCACAACAATCTCAAATCATCTAGAAGAGGTTCCAAATATACATCTATATCATTTCCAGGTTGTTTAGGGCCGGAAATTAATAACGACAACATCAAATACTTTCTTTTCATGCACACATATGGAGGTAAGTTATAAATAGCCAACACTACTGGCCAAGTACTATGTTGGCTACTCATGTTTCCGTGTGGGTTCATTCCATCAGTGGACAGCGCTAGACGTAAGTTTCTAGGTTCATTGCCGAACTCGGGATACTTAGCGTCGAACGATTTCCATTGCTTACCATCTGCCGGGTGTCTTAGCTTTCTATCATTTATTCTTTCTGTTTCATGCCAAGTTAACATTTTTGCATCATCGGGATTCGCATAAATCCTTATGACTCTTGGTATCAATGGAAAATACCACAACACCTTAGCCGGGATCCCTTCCTTATCCTTATAACGCCACTCCAAACATTTAGGGCAATTGGTTAAGTTTTGATATAATTTCCGATACAATATGCAATCATTTGGACATGCATGTATTTTCTCATATTTCATACCCACTCCTCTTATTAGTTTTTTTGCCTCATATGTCTTAACAGGTAGAACATTACCATAAGGAAGCAACTCCTTTATCAAGGCTAAAAAACTAGTGAAACACGTGTCACTCATCCCATTTGCCCCCTTGATATTATACAACTTCACGACAGCCGACATTTTTGTGAACTTACAACCAGGATACAGAGGTGCTTCACACTCACACAACTTCTCATACATGTTGTTAAGGTCATCCCAATTACTAGTGTCATCGCCTACATCTTCAAAAGCAATGGACTCATCATCATTCTCTTCATTATCTATAGACCCAACATTCAACTTCCCTATTTCCAACTCTTCCAACTCAAAAAACTCGGCAAACTCAGGATCATCAGTTAGCCTTTCGTGTACCTCAACATCATCTTCTTCAGAGTTATTCTCTTCCTCTAATGATTCCCCATGAAAAATCCAACGTGTATAGGATCGACTAAATCTCCACTTTTCTAGGTGTATTTTAACGTCCGGAAAAGCCATATAGCTAATATTACCACATCTTTCACAAGGACATGCAATACTAGAAGAACCTTTCAAATTGTTCAAACGAATTCATAAAATTCAAATAAAACCATCCTTGTAGGTGCGGTCACTCATATTTGCATCAATCATCCAAGTTCGAGTCATTATTCTACATTCGTAATAATTGGCAACTAATTCAAAAAATACAATAATAGGCAAACAAATAAACGAAATTCAGGAAAGCAATTAAGCTAAATTATCAACAAATTAGATAATAACCCAAAAACTCCTATATCTATAAGCGTTGCTAAGAAACATATATATACCTGATTGATAAACACGATGAGGGAGAGAAGACGTGACAACAGTGACGGAGATGAAGACAGTGAGACGATCAGGGAGGAATGGAGGATGATATAGTAGCAGTATTAGCTTGTGTTTGTGTTTTGTAGCGTATAGCAGAATAAAGCAATCTGTTGTTCTTAATATTTTCATAATATTAATAACAACGGTTATCGAGTCTACAACCGTTGTTAAAAAGTATTAAAAACGGGTTCTAATATAACCGTTGTGATTACTTTTCACTAATTTGGCGCCAAACCATTAACAACGGTTAAAATTTAACCGTTGTTATTAGTTTTTTCATTAACAACGGTTTTTAAAGTATGACCCGTTGTTAAAACCAATAACAACGGTTAAAAACATAGAACCGTTGTAATTAAGTTTGGTAAAATTCGCGGAATCAATTCTACAACGTGTTTTGATGATTTTCGTGAATAAGCGTTGTTAAAGGGCCGTTGTGGTTGCCTGTATTTGTAGTAGTATACCTATGGGCCAAGGGATTACTTTGAGCAAGTCACAGTCTCCCTCCACCCCTAAGGAAATTAAACACATGAAGACCGTCCCTTATGCCTCCGCTGATGGGTCTATCATGTATGCTATGATTGTAGGAAATATCGGTACTTTCCTTAAAATTAAGGATTATAACGAAATTATAATCTATGAAAACTAGTCATAAATGAACTGCATAAACAAAATAGAATAGGGATTAAAAATCAACCTTTGGTCCTTGCAAATATGGCCTAAGAACAATATCAAAATTGATATTCGCCTAATCGTTGCACCTAAGATGATATGAGAAATGCCCTTTTGTTCTTGCTAGAATTGATCCCCAAATTCACTAATTAATTTAGGGTTTTGTGTGTTTTTTTTATGAGAGGAAAAATTAGGTCAAAAGAATGAATAAGAGAGGAAAAATGATTCTCTCTTCTCCTCTTTGTAACCGTGTAAAGGAGTAATTAGGGGAAGAATTTTTCTTCCTCTTTTTACTCTTTTCGGTTTTCCCACCAACCAAAAATAAGGAGAAAAATATCTTCTTATTTTAGGTTGGTTTACAAAAATATATATAAAGTGTATTATTTATAAATTGTCATTTATGTTGATCCGTATTAATAAGTCTACTTATAACAGCTTGCAATCGATTCATCAATACCAGTCTGTCAACATTTATTATGACAATATTGTATAATATATACATTAACTATAAATATCGCATATTTATAATTTGCTAATTAAATATAACTGGTTACATTTAATTACGAATTAACATCTTAATTCATTTAAGCTAACATTATATACATTTATTAAATATAACATATTATATTCAATTTATGAATTGACAGTTAATTCGTCTCAGCTAATATTATTTAATTAGATTAAATAATCGTCTCATCAACACATTGACTAACTGTTTAGTCAAATACATGGACTAACCTTTTAGTCAGGCATCAATGTGATTATATTTTCATACAATCACATCTCTCAAACACATCCTTTAGGTGTGACTTTTAGGGACCAGTTGATCACCGCCATCAGTATGATAATAACGTCAAACTTTCTAGCAAGTCAACCGTTATTAAGTAATCATTAATCAACTGATAAAATACGAAGTATACCCTTGTGAACCTATAAGAGATTTATTAATGTTATCACACTAATTTGTGGAGGACACAAGCTCCAACAAACTCCCACTTGTCCTCACAAGTGTATGTGCGGTAACCGATTCTCATATCCTAAAATTTCTCCAACTCAATGTAAAACAATTTGCAAAATTCGTATTCACAAAGGTCGTATATTACAAGTGATCAATATCAAGAGTGGTTTCCCCGACTAGAGAGTAACTTAACTGATAAACGAATCATCATTCGAGCATGGCCATGCATTTCAGTTACAACTCCTTGAGTGGCCCTGAGAAATAACTAAACCTGATAAAGGTTGGATATTTTCTTCAACCCGAATCCTGCAGATATAAGCACAGTATGAAATGACCCAGAAAAAATCTACTTAGTCTCATGTTACGGCAGACCATGAGAAAGAAACCAAAGTCACCCAAAAACTGCCTTAATCTCAAGAGACAGTCGATAGTCAAAAGAATCGACTCTAGGAACACAATGGACGTCCAATCCACGACCTGGCACCGAATGTTTTAAATATTTAGGACTCCATTACGTTGTCACAAAAATTGTCCTACGAGGTATCGTTATAACTCGTATCTGTGATCGATCAGCCAACCGTTTGACTTATGGCTCGTTGAACCCACCATCAATCGACTACACAATATAATAGCCAGAGTTATCAGCTCATGTAGGCGATTACGGACCAAAACAAATATAATGTAATTCAATTCATATTATGGCGTTCAATGTTGTCAGTACAATCCACATGAAAGACAAAATATGAAATAAAATGAAGAAGTTATAAATAGTGTATGAAAAGGATAATGTATCGAATCCATAATCAACTACTACAACTCAGGAACACGTTTAATTCCCATGGAAATAACGTGCCCTTCATGCTTATCATAATTCAACGGTTTAGTGAGAGGATCCGCGATGTTATCATCCGAAGCTATCTTGTCAATCACTATCTCCTCTTGCTCCACGTAATCACGGATCAGGTGAGCCTTCCGATGTACATGTCTAGACTTGTTGCTAGACTTAGGCTCCTTAGCCTGGAAGATGGCACCTCTATTGTCACAATAAATGGTGATCGGGTCATTTGAACTAAGAATTATCGTAAGTCCTTGTAAGAATTGACGCATCCATATAGCTTCTTTTGCTGCTTCCGAAGCGGCATAGTACTCGGATTCAGTAGTAGAATCTGCTACAACACTCTGTTTGGAACTTTTCCAGCTGACCGCAGCACCATTAAGAGTGAAGACGAACCCGGACTGAGATTTTGAGTCGTCTCAATCCGTTTGGAAGCTAGCATCTGCGTAACCGATTGCGCATAGCTTAGTATCTCCTCCATAAGTCAATACCCTATCCTTAGTCCTCCGTAGGTACTTAAGGATGTTTTTAACAGCTATCCAGTGTGTTTCATTTGGATTCTTTTGGTACCGACTCGTCATACTCAATGCATATGCCACGTCTAGACGTGTACATATCATGGCATACATGATTGATCCTATAGCTGATGCATAAGGAACACGACTCATGCGCTCAATTCCTTCAGGCGTCGTGGGTGACTGAGACTTGCTCAACTGCATCCCAGACGTCATTGGAAGGTTCCCCTTTTTGGAGTTGGTCATGCTGAACCTTTCAAGAATCTTATCCAAATAAGACTCATGACTCAGTGATAACGTCCGTCGTGATCTATCTCGATAGATAAGGATTCCCAATATGCTTTGTGCCTCACCCAGATCTTTCATCTGGAAATGGTTCTTCAACCATTCTTTAACCGAAGATAAGAGAGGAATGTCATTCCCAATCAAGAGTATGTCATCGACATACAATATCAAGAAAACAATCTTGCTCCCACTCGACTTGATATATAAGCATGGTTCCTCAACCGATCGAGTGAAACCATACTCTTTTATCACCTGGTCGAAACGATGATTCCTACTCCGAGAAGCTTGCTTAAGTCCATAAATGGAACGCTTAAGCTTGCACACTTTCTTAGGATTTTCAGGATCTATGAAACCTTCGGGTTGTACTATGTACAACTCTTCCTCCAAATAACCGTTTAAGAAGGCGGTTTTCACATCCATTTGCCAAATTTCATAGTCATGAAAAGCGGTAATCGCTAAGATAATCCGAATGGAACGCAGCATAACTACGGGTGCAAAAATTTCATCATAATGCAATTCGTGCACTTGAGTGAAACCTTTTTGCCACTAGTCGTGCCTTATAGGTATCTGGTTGCCCGTCTACAGAACGCTTTATTTTGTAAAGCCATTTGCACTGTAGAGGTTTTACCTTATTAGGTAAATCAACTAGATCCCATACGTCATTCTCATACATGGAGTCCATCTCGGATTGTATAGCTTCAAGCCATAACTTTTAGTCGGAACAGGACATGGCACCTTTATAGGTAGCGGGTTCATTACTCTCTAGGAGTAAAACGTCACTCTCCTCGACCATAACAATGTATCTGTCCGGAGGATTAGAGACTCTACCCGACCTCCTAGGTTCCTGAGGAATATTAACCGTATCATCAGTTGGAGGAACAACTTCCTCCATCTGTTCCTCGGTTGTTGGTTCTTGAATCTCCGACAGCTCGAAGGTTCTATTACTTGACTTGTTCTCGATAAATTCCTTTTCTAAGAACGTCACACTAGCCGCAACAAAAACTCGATGTTCGGTAGGCGAATAGAAGTAATGATCAAACGTAACTTTTGGATAACCAATAAAATATATCTTGGCCGATCGCTGGCCGAGCTTATCCTCGTGTCTCCACTTGTCATAAGCCTCGCAGCCCCAAACCCGAATAAAGGACAAGTTGGGGACCGTTCCCCTCCACATTTCATATGGAGTCTTGTCAACAGCTTTAGTCGGACTTCGGTTAAGTATAAGAGCAGATGACAAAAAAGCAAAACCCCATAATGAATCAAGTACTACCGTGTGACTCATCATGGATCGAACCATATCAAGTAAAGTTCAATTTCTCCGTTCGGACACACCATTTAATTGAGGTGTTCCAGGTGGAGTTAACTGTAAAACGATTCCACAGTCTTTAAGGTGTTGATCAAACTTTATTTTAATTCATTTTAAGTGAACTAATATCTAGCATGCAAGAATGAATAAACTAAGGTGATGGCTTAAAATGTGTGACATCTGTATGTCTATGAAAACTAACATTCAATCTATATGAGTCAATTTTCATGCATTTTAGTAGGTGGTTTGGTTTAGGCGGAATATGATGCACTAACTATCATGTGAATGAAAAGCAATAAGAACGGTAAAACGTAAAACAAAAAATAATGTCCTAGTGTGGCCTATCTACCAAAATGAACATTAAATACAATTTTGGAATCCTCCTTGGACCCGAGAAGCTTGTCTTGATGTTTCATCTTGGTCCATGTAGCGGGAGTGAGCAATCCAATCTCCATCTTTAGTCTTCTCAAAAATTACAATTTAAAAATTACATCATAAACCTATTTACATTCTAATTTCAAAACCATAATACTTAAAGAAAACCAAAAGGAGATACGAGATCTCAAAATTACATTAAAAATTATGTTTTCATCATTACGAAAACATAATTTAACTAAGGCCACACTAGGTATTACAAATTACAACCGATTGCAAAAATACGTAAATAAAACCATTCAACGATTCATTCACCTAAAAAATATGCATCAACTATAAAATTAAACATTCAAGACATAATTCCTTAATTATGTAGATTAATTTATCCAAACCACCTATTTTAAATGATCAAATTAAGTGACAATTCCTCAATTACTCACATTAATTTCAATCTTAATTCACATTGACCTATAATATGAATTAATCTCACATTATTTTAAACCTCTTTAAAATAATTAGGTATCTATGATTTGTGAACCTCTTCACAACAATTAATCATACATTATAAATTTAATGTATAATCAATATTGGCCAAAAACTAACAAAAAAAAAAACATAAATTGTTTTTTTTTCTTTTTGGTCTCGGCAAAACAGGAAAATCAAAAAAAAAATGTTTCTTTTTTTTTGTTCTTTGCACACGGCATTTACAAAAAAAAACAGAAAATCCCAATTTTTTTTCTTTCGAATGCCCTCGGCATATACAAAAAAAAAACAAAAAACCAATATATTTTTTTTCTTTTTCCTCTCAGCTGAACAAAAAATAAACAAAACAGCCCCCCTTTTTTTTTATTATCAAAACAAAAACATTAAGATGAACAAATTTGTTTATAGTTGCTATTAGAACAAGATTGGCATAATCATCAACAATATGAATTAATCCAATATGAATTAATGATACATCATTCTTAAACAACAATTTAATCTCATGTATGCCAAAAACTATATAGAAAAAACAAAAATCATCATTAATCAAAACAATTCCATTTACATTTCAATTTAATGCTAATTAAATCAAAACATCTACGAATTTATTATATTATCATCTTAACCTATTAAAACAATAATATGAATAAATCTAAATGGAACAAAAACATCAATAAAACCGAAAAACAACTCGGCAAAAAAAAAAATTGATTCGGCATTTTTTTAAAAAAATTTCAGCCGATTGTTTTTTTTTTCGTTTCTACAAATTTTTTTTGTTTAAATCATTTATGAAAATCATACAAAAATAATTTCGTGGCCTTCGCTCTGATACCACTTGTAGGAAATATCGGTATATTTCCCTTAAAATTAAGGATTATAACGAAATTATAATCTATGAAAACTAGTCATAAATGAATTGCATAAACAAAATAGAATAGGGATTAAGAATCAACCTTTGGTCCTTGCAAATATGGCCTAAGAACAATATCAAAATTGATATTCGCCTAATCGTTGCACCCAAGATGATATGAGAAATGCCCTTTTGTTCTTGCTAGAATTGATCCCCAAATTCACTAATTAATTTAGGGTTTTGTGTGTTTTTTTTATGAGAGGAAAAATTAGGTCAAAAGAATGAATAAGAGAGGAAAAATGATTCTCTCTTCTCCTCTTTGTAACCGTGTAAAGGAGTAATTAGGGGAAGAATTTTTCTTCCTCTTTTTACTCTTTTTGGTTTTCCCACCAACCAAAAATAAGGAGAAAAATATCTTCTTATTTTAGGTTGGTTTACTTAAATATATATAAAGTGTATTATTTATAAATTGTCATTTATGTTGATCCGTATTAATAAGTCTACTTATAACAGCTTGCAGTCGATTCATCAATACCAGTCTGTCAACATTTATTATGACAATATTGTATAATATATACATTAACTATAAATATCGCATATTTATAGTTTGCTAATTAAATATAACTGGTTACATTTAATTACGAATTAAAATCTTAATTCGTTTAAGCTAACATTATATACATTTATTAAATATAACATATTATATTTAATTTACGAATTGACAGTTAATTCGTCTCAGCTAATATTAGTTAATTAGATTAAATAATAGTCTCATCAACACATTGACTAACTGTTTAGTCAAATACATGGACTAACCTTTTAGTCAAGCATCAATGTGATTATATTTTCATACAATCACATCTCTCAAACACATCCTTTAGGTGAGACTTTTAGGGACCAGTTGATCACCGCCATCAGTATGATAATAACGTCAAACTTTCTAGCAAGCCAACCGTTATTAAGTAATCGTTAATCAACTGATAAAATATGAAGTATACTCTTGTGAACCTATAAGAGATTTATTAATGTTATCACACTAATTTGTGGAGGACACAAGCTCCAACAATGATTAGCACTCGTCCCGACGTTGTGTATGCCTTGAGCATGACAAGTCGTTATCAAGCCAAGCCTGGTGAGAGTTACTGGATAGCCTTAAAGAACATCCTTAGGTACTTGAGAAGGACTAAGGATTCGTTCTTAGTGTTTGGAGGAGAAACTGAGTTGCGTGTAAGAGGTTACACGGACGCAAGTTTCCAAACCGATCGGGATGATATGAAATCCCAATCCGGCTATGTGTTTATGCTAAATGGAGGAGCTGTTTGCTGGAAGAGCTTCAAGCAAAGTGTTACTGCGGATTCTACAACAGAGGCTGAGTACCTTGCAGCGTCTGAGGCTGCGAAGGAAGCTGTTTGGATTAGGCAATTCGTGGAGGGACTAGGAGTAGTCCATTCCGCCAAAGATACGATCACTCTATATTGTGATAACAATGGAGCTATTTTTCAAGCCAAAGAGCCGAAGTCTAGTAAAAAATCAAGACACATTGAAAGGAAATACCATGTAATTAGAGATTATGTGGAAAGGAAGGAAATTGACATTTGTAAGGTTAGGACAGATGATAATATTGCTGATCCTTTAACCAAGCCTTTATCAAAGGCTAAGCATGATGGTCATGTCGTCGCAATGGAATTGAGACGAGTACCAGATTTTCTTTAGATTATGGATATGTAATTATTGGATAGTGTATCTCTTATTATATATATGATAATCACATTCATTGTTTTCGCATTCATTCTTTTCTGAATCTTTTATTTAGTGTGACTAAATTTTTAAATACCTTGTTTATCTGAATAAGTTGTGGAGACAATGTTGAACACTATTCAAGTGAATAAGATGAACATTGTATTTTGTCCCTAGTCACTTAATGAGGTGACGTCTCGGAGTGACTAGATTGTGAGTCGATTGATGGTTGTTCAACACCATGAGGTCGTACGTGATGACTAGTCGATTACATAGGCAGAGTGTGTGACACTATGCCGAACAGTGACCATTTAGATAATCCCTTAGTTCTATTATAAAGGCCTGGTCGTGGCAGGGATCTCTAAGATGTTCCAATGAGTCGATTCTTTTGACTAGAGACTATTATCTGAGCAAGTGCAGTTTCCGAGTGACTTTGGTCTTTGTCCTAGGTCGTGCCGTGAAAGGAGGCCAAAGCACATTTACTAGGTCATGGTGATCTATATTGTGCAATAGGATAGATAGGTCAGACAGGAATTGTCCACCCACGTTGGGTAACTACATCTCAAGGCCACTCGAGGAGTTAATGACTACAAATGCGTGGCCACGCTCGGAAGTAATCTGTGAGTGATTTTTCCGGTCAGGTAGTCACACTCCCGATCGAGAAAACCACTCGCGATATGTTCATGTGCAAGTGCGACCTGAAAGACACCTTGCATTGAGTGGGAGATTAAAATGGACAAGAGAATTGGTAGCGCACACCTTGTGTCGGACAACTGGGAGATTGTTGGAGTTAGTGTCCTCCACAATAGTGCGTTTACATAATAAATATCATTAAAGGAATATCATCAGATATTTAATTATTTGATCATCATCATTTGATTAACGTAAATCGATAACGGTTGGCTGACTATAGTTTGACGTTATTGTCATGAGACAGCGGTGATCAACTGACCACTTTCGGTCACACCTATAGGAACGAACCCCAATTGATAACTAATTAATTGTATGAGATACAATTTATTTAGTCCCTTGATTTATGGACTAAATGGTTAGTCGATTATTTTAGAGATATTTCGAGTTGCGAACTCGAGGCACGACAGTTATTATTTAATTATGCGATAATTGAATAATAAATTATGGGAGACGGGTTTTAGTTAATTAATTGTTAATTCACTAAAATTGTACTAATTGATTAATGTGATTAATATTAGCACGTAAAATAATATGTGTAGCGGTACATGTATATTTACGGAGTGGTTTGGACGAAATTAATTGGAAGCATTTAAACATGATACGATGTTTAAATAAAATTTACACGTATTTGTGCGATAAATATGAGAACCAAAATGGACCCGTAAATGGGACATTGGACCGTGTAAATGGAGTGTAGTGGATGATCATGATCATTACACTTTGCTTGTTATTCTTCCATAATATTGTCATATGATCATATGCATGTGATAAAGATTGGACAAAAATTATAACAAGTTGACTCCCTCACTCCACTTTACTCCACCCGCCACTTTCCCCATTTATACACCCCAATGTTGTTCATTTTTAACTAACTCACTTGAACATTTGCATGTGTAAAAATTCTTCTCTCTAAAATAATAAACATCATTTTACTAAGTTGTTAGTAGACTAAAATACATATTCACTAATATTGGCCGAGTAGGTCGTACTCGGCCGAGTACCCGGTCTGACGGGATTAATTTTCGTTATTTGATTAACGTGATTAGAGATTATATATTTCATATTAACAGTTACTAAATCATTTTAGAAAAACCTAAACTACGTTTACCACTTCTCTAATCACCCTAGTCACTCCCAAGGCTAGTGGATCGATCGTGAGTATACATTCCGCCTTTTCGTACCGGTTTCGTTGATAAGTCTTTAGTGCTCTGTTAGTCAGTTTGTGGTCGTCTTTTAGGGTTTGACCTAATTGTTTAGGATAGGGGTAAAGGTTGATTAGTATGGTTTGTGATATAGTATTGTTGTTTATGCTTTGCTAGGTGACGAGTTCGTAGAAACAATTCTACCACCATTGTTGTTGTTGATTGCAGATTTGCGAATGAGGTAAGGTTTCCCTACTCAGTTGATTGCGTAATTGATTTGAGATTTTTTGTGATTTATTGATTAATATGTTTCGTTGGATTCAGATTGATTGAGTTGATATTGGTATTGTTGTTATGGGTGTTGGAGCTTGTGTCCTCCACAAATTAGTGTGATAACATTTGTAAATCTCTTACAGGTTCACAAGGGTATACTTCGTATATTTAATCAGTTGATTAACGTTTACCTAATAACGGTTGGCTTGCTAGAAAGTTTGACGTTATTATCATACAGATGGCGGTGATCAACTGGTCCCTAAAGGTCACACCTATAGGATGTGTTTAAGAGATGTGGTTATAGAAATATGATCACATTGATGCCTAATATGACTAAACAGTTAGTCAATGTGTTGATGAGACAATTATTTAATGAAGATTAAATAATATTAGTTGAGACAATTAATCATCAATTAAGTAAATTAAATATAATAAGTTATATTTAATTAAATGTATGTAATGTTAACTTGGACGAATTAATCTATTAATTCGTAATTAAATGTAATCGGTTATATTTAATATCAACAAGATGAATGTGTCATAGTGGTAATAGTGAGGGTACACAAACCAAGAGGTCATGGGTTCGATCCTCACTAGATTGCAATTTTAACACATTTTATACATTTTTGGAATAACCACGAATAAGGAGATTATACTCCTTATTTCGGTTATAGTGGGCCGAATTAGGGAAGATTATATCTCCCTAATTCACTCCCATATTTCGGTTACAATAAGAAGGAAAGGGTGATTATTATTCTACCCTAATTCTCTTTTAACCTAGCCTCCTCCCTCATCAGAAAAACACAAAAACAACCTAAATTTTTACAGAAAATTTAGATCGATTCTATCATTATCAAAGGGCATATCTCATATCGTCTTGGGTGCAACTAATAGGCGAATATCAATTTTGATATTGTTCTTAGGCCGTATTTGCTAGGACCGAAGGTTATTTCTGAATCTTTTACTTTTGTTTATGTATTTTATTTTATGACTAGTGATCGTCATCATTAAATTCGTTATAATCCTTTAATAATAAGGGAAGTATACATATTATTTCCCACAAGTGGTATCAGAGCAAAGGCCACGAATTTTAATTTTTGATGATTATCATAAAATTGTATGTAAACAATGGGGAATTTCGAAAGAAAAAAAAAATAGGGTTTTCGGCTGAAATTTTTTTTATGCCTAGACAATTTTTTTTTTTCGGCCTGTTTTTTTTTTTCTTTTGTTTGATGATTTATTTCCAATTTCGTTTTTCATATCATTGTTTTAATCAGTTAAAATTATCATATGAAGAATTGGTAGATTTTGATTTAATGCAGATTAAGTTAAAATGCAAATAGAATCATCATGTCGATGATACAAGAACTTGTTTTTGCTATATAGTTTTTAGCATATACGATTAATCATGTTTATTAATTCATTTGCTAAATCATGTTCTATTAGCAACTGTAAACATTTTTCTTCATCGACTTTTTTTATGTTAGGGCTTTTTGCCGCAAAAGAAAAAATTTGACGGCTCATTTTTTTAGGGTTTGCCGTGAGAAAGAAAAAAAGAAAAAAAAACTGTTTTTTTGTTTTCTGAAATGCCGAAAAAAGAAAAAAAAGGGTTTTTTTCCTTCTTGTTTTTTAGCCTAATTGCCGAATTTAAAAAAAAATTGGGCTGTTTTTTTTTCCAGTCGTGAGCTGGGTTTATAAAAAAAAAAAAAAATCCTATTTTTCTTTTTGCCGAGACCCAAAAGGAAGAAAAAAAAATTTTTTGTTTTGTGTTTGGCCAATTAGTTATTGTGAAACGGTTCACAATTAAAAGATACCGAATTATTTTAAAGCAGTTTAAAATTTTGACGGATTGAATTCATATTATAAGTTTAATATGGATTAAGAATGAAATTAATGTGATTAATTGAGGAATTGTTACTTAATTTGATTTAAATAGGTGGTTTGGATAAATTAATCAACATAATTAAGGAATTGTGTCATGTATGTTTAATTTATTTTTAGTTGATGATTTTTAATTTTGTTGAATGAATCGAATGAATGAATTTTATTTACGTATTTATTTTTGCAATCGGTTGTAAATTGTAATAGTTAGTGTGGCCTTAGTCAAATTATGTTTTCGTAATGAAGGAAACATGATTTTTATGTAATTATGAGATCTCGAATCTCCTTTTTTTAGTTTTGGGTTTTGAAATTAGATTGTAATAAATAGGTTTATTATGTAATTTTAATTATTGTAATTTCAAAGAAGACTAAAGATGGAGATTGGAGCTCACTCCCGCTACATGGATCAAGATGGAACATCAAGACAAGCTTCTCGGGTCCAAGGATGGATTCTAAACTTGTATTTAACGTTCATTTTGATAGGATAGGCCACACTAGGACTTTTATTGTTTTTACGTTTTTCATTCTATTGTTTTTCATTCACATGTTAGTTTATGCATCATATTCCGCCTAAAACCAAACCACCTACTACTAAAATGCATGAAAATTGACTCATATAGGTTGTATGTTAGTTTTCATGGACATACATATGTCACAGACTTATTAAGCCATCACCTTAGTTTATTCATTCTCGCATGCTTGATATTAGTTCACTTAAAATGAATTAAAATAAAGATGATGGGATCTTCCTCTAAAACGGAAATTGAGATTAGTCTTTATAAGGGCAAACAACTATGAATCCCTTCTTCGTCGGTAGGCATAATATGACCCCTTCTACGTTGGGTAAGTAGTTGTGTTGACTTAGTTTACCTCAACATCATAGTCCGAAGAGTTTCTCGTGATTATGATGGACTAAAGATAGAATTTACAGAAATTTATCGACCAAGAATTCTAACGGTAGAATTAGCTAAAAAGTTAGCTTATCAATTTACAAAGAATTGAGTCTTGGGATCATTTATATAATGCTTGAGGGAGGTCAATTGTATAAATGTTTTGAGTCTTCGCGTTATATATGACATTAATTCATTAGACTTAAAATCAAAACGATGCACATGCCTATTATTTTTATTCTTCTTTCGCAGTGTAGAACACGATTATTTTTTATAGTACTGTTACAATAAATGGCTGGAAATAACGCAATCCCAATGCCTAGTGCCACACTTGATCGCGCGTCCTGGCTGAAAATATTCATGGACCAGATGAATCAGTTCACACGTCTGAAAAATGACGGGTCCAACTTTGCGGACTGGGAGGCGACACTACGGAATGCTGCCATTGCTGACGGTAAGCTCAAGTACTTAACTGAGCCAATACCGGTCAACCCAGGCCCAAATGGAGGAGTCAACGAGTCACTCGCTTATAGTGACTTCGTTATGGAAGCGGGTGCGATAAAGAACGTACTCATCTTTTCAATGGAAACCAATTTGCAGAGACGCTTCATTGCCCAAAGTGCAAACAAGATTTTCACTACGCTCACTAACGAGTTCTCAAAAGCACCGAGAAAGCATACCTGTCGCTTCTTTGATGCGAAACTCCAGAAGGGCCAACCGGTTAGCCCACACATTCTTCACATGATTGAGAATGTCGAGAAGCTGGAGGCACTGAATTGTAAAATCAGTGAGAGCATTGTCATTGACCGAATGCTTCATTCTCTTCACGATGGTTTTGCCCTTTTCAGGGCGAACTATTACATGAATGACTTGAAAAAGAGTCCTCATGAGCTACACTCCCTTCTCGTACAGACCGAGAAGGATATGAAATTGAGTGGGAGCATGAAGCAGGATGTTCTCACGATTTCCAACAAGGGTAAAGGTAAGGGCAAGGCTCATGACGACCTAGCTGTAGGTAAGCCAAAGTTTAAGAAGCCAGGAAACGATAAGAGTGCGCCTGGTGAGACTAGTGGCTTACAGGGCAAGGCAAAGAGCAAGGGCGGTGACATAGAGTGCCACCATTGTCACAAGACTGGACATTGGAGGAGGAACTGTCCCGTCTACCGTGAGGACATCAAAGCAGGCCGCGTCGTTCCTGTTGGTATGTCATCTTATATTCATATGATTGAGATTAACCATGCAAGTTTCGAACTTGGGTACTAGATACTTGGTTGTGGTTCTCATCTCAGTAAATCATTTGCGGGGCCTAAAGAACATCATATCTCTCGAAAAAGATGATGTGGACTGCGTGTCGGGAATGGAGCACGAGTTGCTTCTGTCTCGAAGGGAACATATGTAATCCAACTCCTAGTGGTTTTGAGTTATTTTTAAATAATCACATTACTATGTACCCAGTTTGTCTAATAACATTATTTCTGTTTCCGTACTTGCTAAAGACGGTTTTGCATTTTCAATAAAGAATAATATCTGTATTTTCTCTTTCAATGAAATGATTTATGGCAAAGCAGTTTCCATGAATGGAATTTATATCTTAGACCAAACCACAGAAGTATTACACGTGAATAATAAGAAAATAAAGGTTGGTGACAAAGATCAAACCTATCTATGGCATTGTCGAATGGGACACATAAATGAGAAACGCGTGAAGAAACTCGTCGATAATGGGACTATTCCTGCATTCGATTTTTCTACATATGGCACGTGTGAATCATGTCTTATTGGCAAGATGACTCGAATTTCCTTCAAAGGTGTTGGAATGCGCGCTAGTGACCTATTAGGACTCATACATACTGATGTTTGTGGACCTATGTCAATTACCGCTAGAGATGGCTATAGATATTTTATCACTTTCACGGACGATTTGAGTAGATACGGATATGTCTACATAATGAAGCATAAAAGTGAGTCCTTTGAGAAATTCAAGGAATACCTGAACAGGGTACATAACCAACTGGATAGAAAGGTTAAAGCACTCCGTTCAGATCGGGGTGGCGAATATCTTTCAAATGAGTTTGATCAACACCTAAAAGACTGTGGAATCGTTTTGCAGTTAACTCCACCTGGAACACCTCAATTGAATGGTGTGTCCGAACGGAGAAATCGAACCTTACTTGATATGGTTCGATCCATGATGAGTCACGCGGTAGTGCCTGATTCTTTATGGGGTTTTGCTCTTTTGTCAGCTGCTCTTATACTTAACCGAAGTCCGTCTAAAGCTGTCGACAAGAGTCCATATGAAATGTGGAAGGGAACGGTCCCTAACTTGTCCTTTATTCGGGTTTGGGGCTGCGAGGCTTATGTCAAGTAGAGACACGAGGATAAGCTCGGCCCGCGATCGGTCAAGACATACTTTATAGGGTATCCAAAAGGAACATTTGGTCATTACTTCTATTCGCCTACCGAACATCGAGTTTTTTTTTTTTTTAATAGTGCGACGTTCTTAGAGAAAGAATTTCTCGAGAACAAGATGAGTAATAGAACCTTCGAGTGCTCGGAGATTCCGAACCAACAAATCAAGAACAGATGGAGAAAGTTGTTCCTCCAACTGATGATACGGTTAATATTCCTGAGGAACCTAGGAGGTCGGGTAGAGTCTCTCATCCTCCGGACAGATACATTGGTATGGTCGAGGAGAATGACGTTTTACTCCTAGAGAGTAATGAACCCGTTACCTATAAAGGTGCTATGACCTGTTCCAACTCAAAGCTATGGCTCAAAGCCATGCAATCCGAGATGGACTCCATGTATGAGAATGACGTATGGGATCTAGTTGATTTACCTAATAAGGTAAAACCTCTACAGTGCAAATGGCTTTAAGCGTTCTGTAGACGTGCAACCAGATACCTATAAGGCACGACTTGTGGCAAAAGGTTTCACTCAAGTGCACGGATTGTATTATGATGAGATTTTTGCACCTGTAGTCATGCTACGTTCCATTCGGATAATCTTAGCGATAGCCGCATTTCATGATTATGAAATTTGGCAAATGGATGTGAAAACCGCCTTCTTAAATGGTTATTTGGAGGAAGAGTTGTACATGGTGCAACCCGAAGGTTTCATAGATCCTGAACATCCTAAGAAAGTATGCAAGCTTAAGCGTTCCATTTATGGACTTAAGCAAGCTTCTCGGAGTTGGAATCATCGTTTCGACCAGGTGATAAAAGAGCATGGTTTCACTCGATCGGTCGAAGAACCATGCTTATATATCAAGTCGAGTGAGAGCAAGATTGTATTCTTGATATTGTATGTCGATGACATACTCTTGATTGGGAATGACATTCCTCTCCTATCTTCGGTTAAAGAATGGTTGAAGAACCATTTCCAGATGAAAGATCTGGGTGAGGCACAGCGCATTTTGGGAATCCGTATCTACCGAGATAGATCACGACGGACGTTATCACTTAGTCAGAAGTCTTATTTGGATAAGGTTCTTGAGAAGTTCAGCATAACCAACTCCAAGAAGGGGAACCTTCTAATAACGACTGGGATGCAGTTGAGCAAGTCTCAGTCACCCACGACGCCTGAAGGGATTGAGCGCATGAGTCGTGTTCCTTATGCATCTGCAATAGGATCGATCATGTGTGCCATGATATATACACGTCCAGACGTGGCATATGCATTGAGTATGACGAGTCGGTACCAAAAGACTCCAGGTAAAACACACTGGATAGCTGTTAAAAACATCCTCAAGTACCTACGGAGGACTAAGGATTGGGTATTGACTTATGGAGGTGATACTAAGCTATGCGCAATCGGTTACGCAGATACTAGCTTCCAAACGGATCGAGATGATTCAAAATCTCAGTCCGGGTTCGTCTTCACTCTTAATGGTGCTGCGGTCAGCTGGAAGAGTTCCAAACAGAGTGTTGTAGCAGATTATACTACTGAATCCGAGTGCTATGCCGCTTCGGAGGTAGCAAAGGAAGCGATATGGATGCGTCAATTCTTACAAGGACTTACGGTAGTTCCTAGTTCGAATGACCCGATCACCATCTATTGTGACAATAGAGGTGCCATCTTCCAGGCTAAGGAGCCAAAGTCTAGCAACAAATCTAGACATGTACATCGGAAAGCTCACCTGACCCGTGATTACGTGGAGCAAGAGGAGATAGTGATAGACAAGATTGTGACGGATGATAACAACGCGGATCCTCTCACTAAACCGTTGAATTATGATAAGCATGTAGGGCACGTTATTTCCATGGGAATTAAACGTTTTCCTGAGTTGTAGTACTTGATTATGGATTTGATACATTATCTTTTTCATATACTATTTATAACTTCATCGTTTTATTATAATATTTTGTTTTTCATGTGGATTGTACTGACAACATTGAACACCACAAAGTGAACTGAATTACATTATATTTGTTTTGGTCCGTAATCGCCAATGTGAGCTGATAACTTCGGCTATTATATTGTGCAGTCGATTGATGGTGGGTTCAACGAGCCATAAGTCAAACGGTTGACTGATCGATCACAGATGCGAGACTATAACGATACCTCGTAGGACAATTTTTTATGACAACGTAATGGAGTCCTAAATGTTTAAAAACATTCTGTGTCAGGTCGTGGATAGGACATCCATTGTATTCCTAGAGTCGATTCTTTTGACTATCGACTGTCTCTTGAGATTAAGGCAGTTTTTGGGTGACTTTGGTTTCTTTCTCACGGTCTGCCATAACTGGAGGCTAAGTAGATTTTTTCTGGGTCATTTCATACTTGTGCGTACATCTACAGATTCGAGTTGAGAAAATATCCAACCCTTATCAGTGCGATTATTTCTCGGGGCCACTCGAGGGGTTGTAAATCGAAATGCATGGCCATGCTCGAATGTTGATTCGTTTATACGCTTAAGTTACTCTCTAGTCGGGGAAACCACTCTTGATAATGATCGCTTGTAAAAATACGACCTTTGTGAATACGGATTTGCAAATTGTTTTACATTGAGTGGGAGAAATTTTAGGATATGAGAATCGGTTATCGCACATACACTTGTGAGGACAAGTGGGAGTTTGTTGGAGCTTGTGTCCTCCACAAATTAGTGTGATAACATTTGTAAATCTCTTACAGGTTCACAAGGGTATACTTCGTATATTTAATCAGTTGATTAACGTTTACCTAATAACGGTTGGCTTGGTATAAAGTTTGACGTTATTATCATACAAATGGCGGTGATCAACTGGTCCCTAAAGGTCACACCTATAGGATGTGTTTGAGAGATGTGGTTATAGAAATATGATCACATTGATGCCTAATATGACTAAACAGTTAGTCAATGTGTTGATGAGACAATTATTTAATGAAGATTAAATAATATTAGTTGAGACAATTAATCAATTAATTCGTAAATTAAATATAATAAGTTATATTTAATTAAATGTATGTAATGTTAGCTTGGACGAATTAATCTGTTAATTCGTAATTAAATGTAATCGGTTATATTTAATATCAACAAGATGAATGTGTCATAGTGGTAATAGTGAGGGTACACAAACCAAGAAGTCATGGGTTCGATCCTCACTAGATGGCAATTTTAACACATTTTATACATTTTTGGAATAACCACAAATAAGGAGATTATACTCCTTAATTCGGTTATAGTGGGCCGAATTAGGGAAGATTATATCTCCCTAATTCACTCCCATATTTCGGTTACAATAAGAAGGAAAGGGTGATCATTATTCTACCCTAATTCTCTTTTAACCTAGCCTCCTCCCTCATCAGAAAAACCCAAAAACAACCTAAATTTTTACAGAAAATTTAGATCGATTCTAGCATTATCAAAGGGCATATCTCATATCGTCTTGGGTGCAACTAATAGGCGAATATCAATTTTGATATTGTTCTTATGCCGTATTTGCTAGGACCGAAGGTTATTTCTGAATCTTTTACTTTTGTTTATGTATTTTATTTTATGACTAGTGATCGTCATCATTAAATTCGTTATAATCCTTTAATAATAAGGGATGTATACAGATTATTTCCCACAATGGGACCATGTTCGGGAGATGGTTCTAACCCCATGTTCGCCTCTTGTGGCTCCCGTCACAAGGGAGGTGTGCACATTAATGATCTGGGTGCGCTCGTTGCAATGAGCAGGGCTTTGGTGGGAACGGCTATGGTCCCCCCACTCGTAGTGAGGGTTACTTGTTATGATGGGTAATCTGGCAAGACTACACATTTAAGTGTGTAGTCGGTTATTGATTTCTAATAGAGTTTAGAGAATGATACTACAATTGGATTGGTTGTATTGTTTGTGTTGTGAATCCTTATCTTGATTAAATAGTTGACTAACCCCGTTATTGTTTTCAAGACTGTGGTGATCCATTCGGGGATGGTAAGCAGTTGATTGAGAAGATATGGCTGTAGATAGCTTGCGGGTATGGATGGGGGTCGAGTCATCACCAATCGCTTAGCTAGCTTTCGCTGCAGTTATACTTTAGTCATTTTGGTTGTTTTGTTGTAAACAGTTTTGGTTAAACTTTTGGTTGTATCCTTGTTATACAGTTTGTTATCTTTTAGTAAACTTTATTGGATGGTCTATTTGATATACTTCGCCTCGGGCAACCGAGATGGTAACATCTTGATATGCTAAGGTGGTCTTGGCAAGGCACCTTGGTGTATGGGGGTGTTACTAGCATATTATTAGATGCATGGTGATCTAAGATGTGAAGATGATCCCCGAGAAGTACATACTTGATAGATGGCGAAAGGACTTGGTCAGAGAATACGAGACTATCAACTAGTAATATAACCCAGAAGCCTCGGAACGTGTGAAGAAGTCATTGGAGGTGACTATAAGGAACCACCACATTTCCACACTAGCGCTTCGAGACGATGAAACTTATGCAGTATACGATAGACCGTCTTCTGAATTAATCAAGGAGTTAGAGGGGATTGCTGGTGTTGAAACTATTGACTCTTATGTTCCTGGTGGTGTGTCTTCAAGGGTTCAGGTCGTAGAAGGCTACAGCCTAAAGAATTCAATAGTAGACATATGCAGAGGAACGCAGCCCTGAGGGATGGTCGTCTCAAGGACCCTGTTGACAGAAGAAAATCTAGAAGGGTACCAAGAGGGAATAAAACTACCAATACTAGAAAGAATAAGAAATTAACTAATAGTGTAATTGTTGTTTATTTTTATATTAAGTCGTGTACTCGGGTTTTATGCATAACCATCTCAATAACTTAATCATATTTTTAATTGCAGAGAAAAAATGGAGTTGCGAACACATGCACTGCTAATGAGAGCAATCATTTAAATACTGCATGTAGCGAGTTTGGTGGATTGCAATCTACTCGTACAAGACTGTTTGGTGCATCTCAATGTACCCCTACAAGGAGCCAGTTTGATGCTTCGCGATGTACCCCTACAATGCGCCAGTTTGATGCGTCGTAATGTACCCCTACAATGAGCCAGTTTGATGCGTCGCAATCTACCACTACAAGGAGCCTATTTGGTGCATCGCAATTCCGCTCACCTTATTATACGCCTAGTAGAAGCACATTTGTTACATCACAGTCTACTCCTCCTTTGCAGGGAATGAACGGAGATGTTGAGCGATCGAGGATGTATGAGTCGTCATGCTAATTGTACCGTTCGGGTGTTTGTTACGTAACTTTTGTGTCGACGCTTTTAATATGAATCATATTGCAACAATGAAAAATTGCATATTATTTCTTTCCATCACTTCTAATGTTAGGTGACTTTAGTTTGCACAACCATTTACTTAATTAAGTAAATTTGTCAAAAAAATAATATACATTCCATAAGTTTCATTAGTCAACCAAAATATATCCTACCAAGTTAAGCATACCATACTTAAGTTTAATTACACATACCATAAGTTAAATTACAAATATGCATAGCAACTTAGATTTTTTTTTTTTGGTTAAATAGGAACTTAGATTAAATAAAGAGGATTACAAAACCAATAGCATAAGTCATGGAGGAAGGTCGGGGGAAAGTTCGGTACGACCTATCAAGGTTAAGTTACAATAAGTAGAGTATAAATTACAAAGATTTTCATCAAAAGAGGGAACATCATTCCAAATAAACTCTCCATAATTTGAGCTATCATCTTTAGCAGAGAACTTCACAAGGGCATCGGCCACGGCATTAGCGCTACTAGGCTCAAAGACGATCAGCAAACCCAAAAGATCATCTTCATGTAAAGAGACAAACCCTACTGATACCATGCCTTCAGTGCTGTGCACACAATCTTCGCCCACGCGCCGCAAATTTAAATGACAAATATGAAACGATTAAGTCTAATATATCATACAAATAATATACATGCAATAAGTTTCATTGTTCACCCAAAATATTCCATCCAAAAGATATCCTACCAAGTTTTATTATACATACCAATACCATACCTAAGTTAATTACACAAACCATAAGTTCATAATTATAAATATACATACAAATTTTAGAACCCCAAAAGATCATCTTAAAGTAAATAAATTTCATTGAAAATATCTCCTCTTATAATCCTCATCATACAATAGGTTCTCACTACGCACCTAGTCTTCAATACGTTCAATGGTCGGGCCTGAGTGGAACCACCAGGTATACCATGCCTTCGTTGCTTTGCTCACAGACCGTTTCCACCAGCCGCACCTCGGTATTATATAATCCACCATCAAGTCCTCACTAGATCCAACTTCATAATCCAATGATTTCTCATTTGTCCCTTCGAGTTTGATCTTATCTTTGGGATACGCAACTGATTTCGGTACATGCTTAGCCCTTCTAAGAAATCTTTCTTCTTCTAGGTTTTTGATCTTTGCCTCGCAAGGACAATCCAGATATTTTATTTTATTTGGATGTTGAAATGTCTACCAGTTAGGGTCACACTTCTGCTTTCTGTACATCATATCCATTACGAAATTCCTTTTCGACTGATTTGAGAACAATATTCCATTAAGATTATACGAGATATATAAAACTACTCGCAAATCACTATACTATAAAGAAAAATGCATACACGGGGATAACTATTTTAATTTAACACATTCAAATAAACATCTCTTGAAAATTAAACTAAATCATGCTCATTTTAGCTTAAAGATGAAGAACAATGGGTCTTTTACCAAACTAACCTTTTTTGAAAATGTATTTCCCAAACTAACCATTATCTAAAACTAATTCCTATACTAACCATTTAAAAGTTCTTTTTGCTCCAAATCTTCTTGCTCTTCAGAGGGAGAAAGGAGTCAAGGACTACTTGGTCTAAAATTAATAAAATCTTCAAATTTGATCTAAATGCCAAACAAAATTATTTAGCCTTTAGTTAAGATCAAAGATAAATTAAGTTTTATGATTTCATAATTATAAAGAGCAATGATAGTAGGTCCTGGATTATTTCCAATATTACTATGACATGATAATTACGTAAAAAAGAATCAATCGACATAAATTTACATTATCTTAATCGTTATCGATTACATTAGCCGTAGTTGTGATGTTCTTGTACAAGATGTTAATAACTGGGGTTTTCATGTGACCCATTGCACAATGGTTGTGTGAAGATGATGAACCCTTATTTTGTTTAGTTTGAAAAGGTAAGATATAAAACGTTTAAGTTTGTAAATATTTTGAACAATCGAAACTGCATGCAAGAATGAATTATTCATGATTAGCCAACTAAATTTCCTCTTCTATGCAATTTTTAATCAAGCATTCACATTAAAATTTTACAAATCAATTAAAATGGTTACTTTGGAAATTATGGAAAATGCACGCGGTGCCCTTGAACTTTGATATTTTGCCAGAAATACCCAAATTTTTGATCCGGAAAACATTAAGAGGCTATAGCTCATGTTTACAAGCTCAGAAAGTGATGATTTTTTTTTTCAAATTGATTATCTTTTCGAGAACTATGACTTGAAAAAAAATTGTCGAGTTTGGAATTCGTGACCAAGAGATATGGTCACTCAAAGTTTGTCCGATAAAAAAAAAACTTAGACGTACAAAAACACCTAGCCACGGGATCCAAATACGAAAATATTTTTTTTTTCAAATTGTAGTACTCGGAAAGATAATCGATTTGAAAAAAAAATTATCACGATCTGAACTCGTAGACACGAGTTACATCCTCTTCAAGTTTTCCGAAACAAAAAATTGAGTATTTCAGGCAAAATGTGAAACTTCAAGGGCACTACGTACATTTTCCCTGGAAATTAATTTATGAGAATAGCTAGTTTGGTAAATAATTTTTATTAAATGGTTATTTTAGTAAAAGTCCCAAGAACAAGCATCAATTTATGAAGAAGAAACATGCATATATGGACAACTACATGAAAAACAAACATGCATAATCTAAGTAAAATCTAACCTACTTAACAAACTTAAACATTTACATATTTGGGTAATATAATCTTAGACATCAATTTAAGAACACTGATGCATATTTCGAGATTTTATTTTCTAATGATTTAAAATGGAGATCAGACTTACTAAATTAAACATGTGCATATACGGAGATACTTATTTTATATGAAAAACAAGTAAGCCTTCAAATTATTATATGAAGAACAAGCAAACATGCAAACTTAATTTAACACATTCAAAGAAACATCTCTTAAAAGTTAAACTGAAACGTGTTCATTTTAACTTCAATAAGTCTTTCTTGTGACGGGTATACCCATCACAAACTTGTGACGGGTCAAATACTAGTATACTACCCACATGGGTATATAAGACAAAACAGAATACTACTCCCTAGGCAATTTGCTGTTGTCTTATCTCCCTATTTGGATAATATTTGACCCGTCGCAAGCTTGCGGCGGATATGCCCGTCACAAATGAGAATTTGTGTTTTAACTTAAGATGAAGAACAAGCATCAATTTATGAAGAATAAACATGCATATATGGACGACTACATAAAAAACAAACATGCATAATCTAAGTAAAATCCGACCTACTTAGCAAACTTAAACATATGTGTTGAACCATATAATTTATATGTTTATGTTTTGATGATGTCAAGGTGTTTTACATTCTATATACTTGTTGCGTGTAATCGTTTGTTGAGTATTTTAGAACTAACCTATTACAAGCAACAAAGAAGATTGTGACAATTGCGTGAGAAGTTCAAGCCTTCGTTCAAGATCAAACAATTCAAGATTCATTCATGAACTATGTGAAGACGAAGTTCGTCTAAAGATTAATCAAGCTTGGATGATGACGTAGCTTATACTCGAAGATCTTCTTGAAGATTAGAATAGTATAGGTGATTATCTCGTAATGGTAATCAAGAATGAGTTTCTTGAATTAGTAAAGTTATAGCTTTGCAGCTATAATATTACTAGTAAAAGAGCTCAATATTATAACTCTTCTACTATAACATTGAAATGCTGAGTTTTTATACACGACTTATAATTGTTTTGAAAATTATTTTATAATTGTTTAAAGTTTGTTTTAAATGTTTTAATGAAAGTATTTATATATTAAAGCCCGGTTTAGTAAGGAGTTCGGTTTTATAGTAAACGTTAATTGGTAGTTATGATGGATCAACTTATGAGTTGGACTTTGCTACTAATTAGGGTTTCTATATAGCCTCTCTTAAAACCTAAATTCTAATTATATGTTAAGACTAGGGTTTGCACGATTCACGAGGCTTATGGGCCGTGATATCTCGTGTTGCCTAGGGGATATTAGGTAAAGATTTTATTCCATAATAATATCTTTACATATCTTATATATCTTACTTAATATATTTATTTATGGTTAAAGATATTCTTGTTTTAGGAAATCTTATCATAATCTTAGAATTTATAGTAAAGATAATATTTGGAAAGATTATATTCTATCTCTTTGAATATTCTTTATTATCTTTTGAGGGCTTTTAGGGAAGAGATTATAAGAAGATATGATTTGTTTCTATATCTTATTATTTCGGCTATTAGGGTTTGACAAAACCGTGTAGCCTACTCTTTCTTCTCCTATAAATACTTTGCTATTTACAACATCTAAATTAGAGACCTTAAGCATAAAAATTGATTTTAATTTTACAAATCAAACCGTGTGTTTTAAGCAGAAAAACCGATTTGCTATTTTGAAAGGTCGTGTGTCATAAAACTCGCATATTCGTTCTTCATTTATCGTTATAAGATAATAGTGCTTAGTTGATTTCTTAACTCGTTCATTAACGTGAACCGTTGTTAGAATCATTAGTGCTTTCTTATTAGCGTAAGTTAGTCACTCGAGTATTTAACGGTACTCATTGAGTTACAGCTAGAGTTAGTTGTACGAGTTGGGTTAGTAAATTTGTAATCCGTAGAAAGGTACTAAATTTATTAATCGAGAATAGTGGACGTAGGTTTCGACTTGTGAAACTGAACCACTTCAAAAACCGTGTGTCACTTCGTTCTTTCGTTTGTTTTGCTTATTACGTTTATCTTCATTAGTTGATTAGTTAAAGTTTAATCAATAAACTTTAAATAATCAATTACATATACATTATCGAAAAAGCTTTCAAAAAGTTTTAAATCCTCAATTCAACCCCCCCCCCCCCTCCTTGAGTATTTTGGATCAATAGACTCTTCAATATGCATATCTGGGTAATATAATCACATGCATCAATTTAAGAACACATATGCATATTTGGGGATTTTATTTTCTGCTGATTATAAAATGGAGATCAGACTTATCAAAATTAAACATGTGCATATACGGAAACATGCATATACGGAGATACTTATTTGATATGAAAAACAAGCAAGCTTTCAAATTATTATATGAAGAACAAGCAAACATGCAAACTTAATTTAACGCATTCAAAGAAACATCTCTTGAAAATTAAACTGAAACGTGTTCATTTTAACTTAAGATAAAGAACAAGCATTAATTTATGAAGAATAAACATCCATATATGGAGGATTAAATGAAAAATAAACATGCATATTTGGGGTCTTTATTAACAAGCATGCATATATGGAGGATTAGAATCGGATCCGACTTAGCAAACATAAACATTGTATCAATTTAGGGCTAAATTTGAATATTATTAAGAACAATATTCCATCAAGAACTTCATCTTCTATTAATCGATTAAGAACAGTAATACTTTAAGATAAAACATGCATATTTAATAAATAAACATATTTAGAATAAATATTACCCCTTGTTAATGGAATGGCTTGAAAGAACTATAAAGAATATGTTGATGATGAAGGTAGGCGTGATGTAGACATTATCAGAAAGTAAGGGGTATGTCTTTTCAACTGTCTCCAATCAGTTTATATGGGAAAGTGGAAAAAAAAAAGAAATGAATGGGCGCCTAAATATCCGCCTTAGAGTTATTTTCACTTTTTTATTTTAAGTATTACATTAAACATTTTATTTATATTATAGGTTAACAATTAACCTAGAGTCCTAGACCTATCTAGAAGAGATAATATCTTAATAATATTTTGCTTAAATTATGAACATGAAATACAAATATGAAACATAGTAATACATTAATAATTAATAATAAAGATAAAGATTGACCATACAAACATTAGTCCTTTTGAACATATTTCATTAATATTCATGTAACACCCGCGAATTTTCTATTTTAGCATTTATAATTTAATTAACTCTTTTATTAATTTATTTATATTTTAAATTATTTAATTTAATTAATTTCATTTTTAAGCATGATTTTTATAAATATTATATTTTTAAAGCTTAGCTTATATAAAAATAATTATATTTAGTCGGATAGTAATAATAGTGATAATAATAATAATAATAATAATAATAATAATAATAATAATAATAATAATAATAATAATAATAATAATAATAATAATAATAATAATAATAATAATAATAATTTCCGTCTTAAGTTATAGTAGACTAGAGACGTAATTTCCGTCTAGCAAAAGACCGTCATATTTCTCTTGTGAGACTAGATTAACCCGAACCAATCACAGGTCGACAACACACTCACCTACTTTTTACACCTCACTAAAATAATATTTTCTTCCCTCACTCACACTCTCACACTCTCACACAGACGGTCCCTCACTTCCCTCTTCCTTTCTATTTCTTTCGACTAAACATCAATAATACACAGCAACAATACAGAGAACAACAAAAGCAATGAACACCTTTTTTAGCCGATCTTCAACCTGAGATTTCTCCTCCATTTCTCAACCGTTTCCTTTGATTTTTACGCCATTCTCTTCCCCTTTCCGTCCTTTAACTTTCTAGGTAAGAAAGTTCTACCCTTGTTGAGTTTTCGAAATGACCCGTCTTATGGAAATTTCGGTTTTGAGCTTAAAGATCCTGTCTTTCTCGTCCTAGGTAAAGGATTGGAAGACCCGGAGGAAGACTCGTGCTTTATGGACCGTTTACTTGAAGATTAAAGAGCTTTCGAGGTAACAGTGATAGGTTACTCGATAAAGAGTCGAAATTTCGCCCCTTTTACTCGGTTTTATACTCTTTTGTCGTAAAGTTTGATTATTTGTGCTTGTCTCATATGAATGGTTGAATGTGTTGGAATATTACTCGACTTGTATGCTTACTTGGAGTGTTTTAGTGCCTTGTGTTTACATGGTGAATTTTCGTCTCAATACGCCCTTAGTTATGCTTCTATTACTCCGGTGTATAAAAAGAAGACATAGGTTGTGCTATAAAGAAAGTATATTTGAAAGAGTGATTAAGCTGCTAAAGCACGTTGAAAAACGATAGATTGACGTCACTTAGCCATCCAGCTCTTTTAGATCATGTGTTGCTTATTGTGGACTGTAGTTCTGTCCTAGCCGGCCTTTACCACATTGCAAAGTTCCTCATACGATTTTAAAACGCGAATTTATCTTAACGGGTGAGAAAAAGACGGATGGTGTATAATCCAGTCTTGTAGATGAAAGACGAAAGTCTCAGTTTATGTGGTCTTTGGGACTGTTTTTTAGCATGCTTTATACATGAGAATTTCCGTCTTAATCTTGTCTCAAATGTTGTCTTAGTATGGCTCATATTTGGACTATTTTATGCCTGAAAATGAAGTAATATGGGACGGTTTTATACTCTATTTTGGGTAGTCGAATTTTGGGTTGTTTGACACGGTTTTTGGAGCTGAAACGGGGCTGTCCACGGCATGCTTGTGGGGCTGCACACGGCTTCCCTATTGGGCGTGGTGGTTGGACTAGTTAGGTGATTGTTTTAAGTAGTAATGTCGTTGTAAATTTCCGTCTCAAGCATGCTCATAATTCCGTCATGTGGTTTACACGTTTTATTTGCTTTGGGTAAGTGTTGGTGGTATTTGTTGGGCTCACTATGTCTTATTTATTGGCCTCAGCATGTTTTCTTTATTAGACTCACCATGTTTTCTTTGTTGGACATAATATGTTTTACTTGTTGGACTCACCATGTTTCATTTGTTGGACCAACCTTATATTTAGGAGTGGGCTCATGAATGAGTCACATGTGCTTGGTTACATTTTATTCCATAATTTTACATAACGTAAATTATTCATTACCGCTCGTTATATTTTATCTAACCGGCATGTTTATTTATGAAATGAGATATTTATTAATATAATACAAGTATGAAATACTTATTATAAATAATTACTTCTGAGGAGTCGTACTCTTATGATAATGCCTTTATGTTATACCTTACTGCTTGACTTATCTTTACGCTCTACTTGTGCCGATCTGCCAAGTATGGGTTTAGCTCATATATTCCGCCCCTTTCGGACTGTCCTGTCGATTGTAGGTTCTCGACTTCTGATCTGTCGTTCAAGTCTTGGATGCGGACTGTCTTGCCGCATGTCAAATCGAGAACTGTACTGTCCCGAGAGTCTGGCCAGATTTAGACTAGGACTGAGTCTTTGTGATTATCATTGTCGTCCTACCAGGGGAATTATATTTAATGAGTAGTAAAGGTCTTGCTTGGTTATAGATATTGTCATTGTTTGGATGTGAGAGTTTTGGTCCTATCGGATACTATGATCGCCGGGATTGATGTTCCCATCCGTTCTTATGGTGAGATGCAAGCCATAAGTATGAATGTGACATTAGTAGCAACGTCCCATGCAATGTTTGTTAAAAAGGTTTTCAAAGTAATGGCTATGGTTTTCATTCATGTATTTTGTATTGGTTGATCCCTTATTTACCTATTTCATATGATTCGAATCCTAATCCCATATCTATGTTATGTTTCCTTGAAATGTGTGCTTTTGTCTAAATGACCGTATTCTTGTCTTTCATATTATTTAATTATCTCACATGAATAGTTGAGTCTTTATTATGCTAATGTTGATATATCTTGTTCCATCTCATTTAATTGCCTTGTTTAATATAAATTTGATGTTCATGTCATTGGTAATTATCTTACCTGGTTTACCTATTTGAGTTTCTTGTTATGTTTGTCTCGACAATTTGTGGCTAGGAGAACCTTGAGTGTTTTTTTTTTTGGTTAAATGTAAGTATTGTATAAAATAAAGTGAAAATCGTTCCAATTTTACAACCCGGGTTCAAGTCATATATCCATCGCGGAAATATGTCTTAAGAAGCCCTCAACCATTCCAGCCAACAAAACTAACATAGACCTACAACAAAAACAAATAGGCCTAAAATAAAACAAAAAAGCCTAACTAACTCAACACAACTCAGGTAACTCATGGTCTCCATCATTCGAGGTGGTTTGATAGCGGGTGGCTTCAACTTAGCTCCCTCATTCGAAAGGATGAGATAAGTTGGTCTTAACCCTAGAGGATCAACCTAGTTTCCTTACCTAATAAAAAAAAAAATCGTCTCTCTCTCCTTTTCGTCTTCTCCAACTGTTCCTCAGAAAAACCTCAAAACTGTCACCTCCAATCATCATCAGGTCCCCATAAGCTTAAAAACATTAAAAATGACGTTTCTCAAGCCAGATCTGGTCTTTACTGGTAAGAGGGAGCCTTATTCTATCCTTTAATCGGGCTTTAATGTCCTCCTTAATCCGTCTCACCATTCGCTCAGGTCGGTCAATGACTCCCACCACTCGAGCTCTGTTGCGTTGGAACCACATATAGTACAGACTTACCCCAACCACCATATACTGGATACCAATCTGAAGTTTAGATTCCCTTCTTCTCAAGCACCATTCCCAGGCATTGGCATCAGGTATGTTCATACTAAGCTGATTATTTAGTTCTTGAACGATTTTCTTGCTGTACACACATTGTGAGAATAAATGTTCTTGTGTTTCCTCTTCACTAGAACAGAGGCAGCAGATAGCCTCGTCACAAACCCCTATTCTTTGCAGCTTTGCCTTAGTGTTTAGGGATTCATTGAAAATTAGCCAGACAAGAATAGCGTGTTTAGGTATTATCCAATTGTTCCATACCATCGTTGCCCATCTGACTTTAGGATGCTGCTCTCAGATCCACATATAGCACTTTGAGGCTGAGTATCCCCTTTCCTGGAAACACCACTTTCCATTAGTATAAGCAGCAGCCAAATCATTCTTTGTTTTACATATTTTCCTCCAAGCCCAACTTGAATTATAGCTAGGATTATAATCCATCCAATTCTTATCTTTTATATATAACTGATGAACCCATTTGACCCATAGACTGTCTTTTTTCTCAGCAATCTAATTAACAAGCTTTCCCACCATAGCCATGTTCCATAAAACTTGGTCCTTTATTCCCAAACCCCCTTCTTTTTTTGGTTTGCAAACAGTAGACCAGGCTACCAGAGGTCAATTTCTATATTCAGTACTGCCTTCCCATAAGAAGTTCCGACACATTGCTTCAATTTTTTTAATTACTCCTTTTGGCAGAGTAAAAATAGATGCCCAGTATGAGTGCAAAGTGGTTAAAACTGATTGGACTAGGACAAGTCTCCCAGCATACGAAAGTCTCTTTTATCCAATGCCATGAATTTTTTTGCATATTTTATCAATCAAAATATCACAATCCTTCTTCCTGAGCCTTGTTGTTTAAATAGGCATTCCAAGATATTTAAATGGAATCATACCTTCTTTGAAGCCAGAAACGCTTAAGATTTCATGTTTTAGTTCATCTGGCACTCCATTAAAATATACATTGGATTTGGAGGGACTCACCTTCAAACAAGAAGTTTTTGAGAAGGTAGTAAAAGCTTTTAAGATGAGTACCATAGAAGGAGCATCCCCTTTACTGAACATCAGTACATCATCTGCAAACATTAGGTTTGTGAGCTTTAAATCCTTGCATAGAGGGTGAAAATTAAAGCCACTTTGCCTTGCAGCATACGTCATAGTCCTGGTAAGATAATACATACAGAGAGTAAAAAGTAAGGGGGATAGGGGATCCCCTTGCCTTAATCCCCTCTTCCCATGAAAAAAAACAAATTGTTCACCATTCAGAGAAAGCGTAAAAGTAGGAGTTGTAACACATTGCATAATCATCTCCCGGAATTGATTAGGGAAGTTCAGGGCTCCAAGCAATTGATCCATAAAACCCCACTCAAGTGTGTCGTAGGCCTTTTGGAGGTCAATTTTGAATAGACATCTAGCTGAGACAGATGGTCTATTATAAAGTCTGATCAAGTCCTCACATATTAACACATTTTCTAGAATACTCCTTCCCTTGATAAAAGCTCCCTGATTCTGATTCACAATCTCAGGAAGGACAGCTCCTAGTCTTGAGCAAATAATTTTGGAAATCACCTTGTATATGACATTGCAGCATGCAATAGGTCTGAAATGTAGCACACTGGTAGGCCTCTCACACTTAGGGATAAGAGTGAGGTTTGTAGAATTAACTTGTTTGAGGAGCCTTCTATTGTGGAAAAAATCCTGCACTGCCAGACTAACATCTCTACCAATTACATTCGAAGCATCCTTATAGAACTTACTAGTATAACCATCAGGACCTGGAGATTCGACATCAGGGATGCTAAAAATAGCCTCTTTTACCTCCTTATTAGTGAGTGGTCTAAGCAACAGTGCATAATGGTCATCCCTGCATACATTACCACATTGAATAATGGTTTTTCTCACTCTCTGAACTGTTGTACTAGTACCAAGCAACTCTTTGTACTAATCCAGAAAGGCACTCCGAATCTGGTCAGTGGTGGTGTAGCTTTTCCCTTCCTTGTCTTCAATCATGACAACTCGATTCCATATCCTCCTGCTTTTATTGACCCATGAAAAAAAAGCTGTGTTAGCATCTCCTTCATTAATCCTTTTAATTTTTACTTTTTGAGCAAGGAAACTATCTCTAGCAATAACCAGTTCCCTAAGGTCCTGAGCAGCCTTGTGCTCTTCAGCAATCTTTTCAACATTAGTAGGATCCACTCCCAATTCCTCTTGTAGTTTGGTCACATAAAGCTGTAAAATATCAGTGTTTTTCTCAATGTCAGCAAACCTATCCTTATTCAGCTCCTTAAGACCTGGCTTTAAGGCTTTAAGCTTCTTAACCAATTGATACATAAGAGTACCATCAATTCAAATTTGCCAAGTATCTCTTAAGCAATCAAGAAACCGTTCAGACATTTCCCACATGTTAAAATATTTAAAACTCCTGGGGCATTTAGTATGTTTATTGCTCCCTACAATGCAAGGCGTATGATCAAAATAACCCCCGGGTAAAAAATGACCATAAAGATCAGGATATAAATCAGACCATTCTTTATTAACCATGAATCTGTCTAATCTACTATACGTTCTGTCCTCAGGTTGCTGCTTGTTATTCCAAGTGAATAGAGAGCCAATTGCCTGAATGTCTAACATGCCACCGTCATCAACACAACTCCTGAAGGCATCAATTTCTACCTGGTTAGTACTTCCTCCAAACCTTTCACTATGAGTCAGAATCACCCCCAATTGCCCATGGGCCTCTTATTGTATGAGAAAAGCTCCTGAGTTTATCACATAAAGGAACTCTCTCATAAATCCCATTAAAAGCATAAATATAGGTGAGGTAGAATCCTTCTTTACTAGTCAGATAGTCAACCTTCAAGTGAATAAATTGAGCATTGTACTCTATGAAATGTATTCTGAACTTAGTGGGCTGCCACAACACCCAAATCCTTCCTCCTTTATGATATCTATAATTGATAGAGATACTCCACCCATTATTAAAAGAGTTTACAACTTTGCTAAAATTACTAGCTTTTATATTGGTTTCAAGTAGGGCAAAAAGTCCTACCTCTTTATTCTGCAGAAAACAATTTATATCTATTTGCTTACTCACCTTATTCATTCATCTTACGTTCCAAAACCAATGTTATCCATTTAAAAAAGGATCTCTACCTGCACCATTAGCACTAACGTTTCCCCCTATTCCATTTTGGGGACTGCTGGACTTTGTCAGGACATCCACAAAAGAGTGAGCCCCAAAATTTGATTGACTATAACCTCCTGGTCTAGCATAATGCCTGTTTAATTTAATGAGTCTCCTTGCAGGAGTTTGCTCAACATTTTCTGTGTTAATTCTTGTGACAGGTGTGATAATCGTCTCCTTTAGTTCCTGTGTAGTTGGTAGCACCACCTGAGTAGGACTTCCTTCCAGACTGGAATGAGTGGCTGGCTCCTTCTCCTTTTGAGGTACTAATTTCTCTCCCTCCGTTGATTTATGTATTGGCCTTCATACTTTCTTGAACCACTTTCCCCCCTTATCACTCTTATTATGCAGCCCCTGCTTCCTCTATCAACATTGTGATGTTTTATGCCCAATACCATGGCAGTGAGTACACTTTATTAGTTTCCATTCATACTCTATCTCCACTTGTATCAACAGACCTAATTCATCTTTGAATTTGACAACCTTTGGGAACTGCTGATTAATATTTAGTTCTACCATAACACGAGCGAAACCCAATCAGTTTTCTCCTCTATGGCCACATCCCCTTTAACATATTTACCAATTAGACCTGCAATCTTTGGTAAACCCTTACCCCGGAACTTTAAGGGGAGTTTATGTAGTTTGATCCAAACGGGAACAGAGGTAATTTCCTCTCGTTTCACCACACTATCATTTGTCCAATCCTTAACAATCAAAGGTTTGTTATCAAATAGGAAATGCCCAGAAGTTAATACCTTTTCTTTCATCTCCATGGATTTGAATCTCACAAGGAAGAGTCAATACCTTGATTTAACTGTGGCTTTCATGTTTACATGAATGACAGGTTTGTGAAGATGCATTTGTGGGGTTTAGACGTGTGAGCTAGCGAGCATCTTAGACTAGTTTATTAGGATTTCTTAGACTCACCTTTTATCGTCTTGTCATTCGAGGGATATATTTTCCCTCATCTTGGACTACCACGTTTGTATAAACTTAACTTCTTTTCCGCATTTTCTTATTATATTTTCTTAGCAATATCGCGGGGTTCACAATCCATCTCTAAAAAAAAACCTACTTAAATAAACATTAGATTTTATATTATTCCATAAAAATACAAAAAAACAAGATTTTGCATTATTAGCAACCGATAAGTAATAAGTCCCTTAGGTCCATTGTTGAATATCGTCCATTTTCATGGACAATACTTGTAGGCACGCTTCTTGCCTTCTTTTCTAGGTTTCATACCCCAAACAAAAAGGTAAGTTATGCTTTCTCACTTCATCTCTACCTTCCGTAAGGTACCAATTGCCCCATGATTTGCAAACCAGGGTAGCATAAAATTAGATACTTTACGTGGAAATACATTACGGTAATTTAATGTGTTTACAAATAAAGTTACATAAAATTAGTACATACGGAGTATCTAGTTAATAGATTTCTCCAGTAAGTTTCTTAATGATGTACGTACTCCCGTTATTTTTGTGACCCAACAAAATTCCTATTGCAAACTTACGGCCCATTTTACCGTCTTTTTCAAGTTCACCTAGGTTTCCATCAGACGGATACAGTAATTTAAGAAAACGGTTAGTATAATTTTAATATGAACCAAATTACAACATCTGAATTTAATCAAGATTAATTCTAACAATGGAAGTCTATTGCATATCTACATGGAAATACCAATTTTGACTTCGTATCAAAATAAGTTCCATTGTACCAATTTAATTTATAAGAAGAGGTCTAATTAGTCGCGGAAAGACGCCAACGTCGCCCTTACATAAAATACCAACGTCGTCTTTACGTGGAAATATAATACCGTAATTTAAAGTGCTTACAAACAAAGTTCCATAAAATGAGTACATATCTACTTAAAGTATTTATCCAATCAGTTTCTTAATAATGTACGTGCTCCCGCTATTTTGGTGACTTAACAAAAATCCCAATCAAACTTACGACACATTTTACCGTCATTTCTAAGTTCAGCTAGGTGTCCACCAGACGGATATAGTAATTTAAGAAAACGGTGAACAACGTAAGTTGCTGAATCCCCTTCGATTGGCACTCCTTTCTTCTCCTTCACATCCCATTTACTGCACTTGAGCAAAGAAATGCCTCTAACCAACGTCGTTGCCTTGTCTAATGTCCTTTTCTACAAAAAAATAAAAGAAAATTCATACTATTAACAAGACATTAATAAGGCTTTAGCAGCATATAACAAATATGCAGCATTAATAACGCTTGGTTACCATAGAATCATGAGCATTCGCATTGTCAACTGAATCCTCGGCTGTGTTGTAGAAGCGTACTGACTTTTTAATCTTGTTCACCACATATAACATCTAGAGGCCATCAAGTAATACAGGTACATGGAACTAGTCAATAAACATAAAAGGTTGAGGCACGAATAAAGACAAAGACTTGTGAGGCAGCAATAAAAACTTCAGGTGTGAAAAATTTTACAAAAAAAAAAAAAGCACTTACATGTGTTGTCCCACTTAGATTAAACCCCTTGCTCATATCATTCTTTAATAGGGTTATCAGTTTTGGCATCAATTTATGACAACCTCAACCCTTGACAACCGTCTCAAGTATCTCCCCCTACGTTGAACAAAACTGTAGTTCTAAAAATGTACATCACAAAGTTGGTTTGAATATGTCTGACACTTTACCATGACATTTGGAGAATGAATGTAGTGTTGAGTGTCAATCGGATCTTTCATAAATAAAGTATAATTGATTACCCTCACCAACGCTTCCATAACCTAGTAAAAAAATTAATAACAACCTGATTTAGTAACACTTAAACAACTGACAAATATTTATGGTAATTAAGAATTTCGACAAAAGCGGATGAAGAAGGAAAGCATTTTCGACAATCTCTACACCAATGAGTTGTTCTCCAAGAATAGCTTTACGAACAGAATAGACCGATAGTTCAATTTCTCCATCATTGAAAATATCGTCATCTTTGTACCTACAAAATTAGAATTTCGACAATAGCAATCTACAAATGTAGTCTTCTACCCACATCTGATAATTAAAAAATCCTAACAATATTCATGAACTAACCCACGTTCACCTCTGCTAGGATGTAGAATAAAACGGCGTAGAATTTTTTCCACCCTTTCATTGATAAATGTATTTTTGTCTCCCACGTCATCATCAGTCATTTTTTCCCTTTTCTATAACCTTTTTTATGCGCTTACGTCCTACCATTTTCCGCTTTACCTTTACCTTCTTCAAATCGACATCAGCAGCCATTTCAGTAGTCACCGAGGAACACCCTTTACCTTCAAGCCACTTTGGTCTAGAGTAGCGTGGACCTATTGGGTAAGGTTGCCCGTACAAGACATCCAGAACCACATCAGACCTCCCAAACCGATCCTCTGAATCTCCTAACCTATCAGCTGCTATTTCAGTTTAAAATAACAACCATAGTCATTATCAGAAACAACTGAAATATAATGAGGAATCACTTACCATTAAGACTAATGCAGAGATTGAAATATCATCCAATGAACCTTCCCCAGTATATTTCACCATCCACTGTAAAATAAACTTAGAATAATTTCATTTCCAACATTCAGAAATATAATCGTCAACAACAGCTCGTAGCAGCTCTGGACTGGCGTAGTTGCTCTTAGTAGTACATAGAAGGACACCTAGTACATAAAATATGAAATGCCGCAAGAAAAATAATCTATTGTTGACCTCAGATATATATGCATTGTAGAGGTTGTTGTAGGGGACACCACCGTAACAATCATAGCCTTTCTTCAATTTCTTAAACTCTTCACACCTTGAAGACGTTTCTTCATAGTCGAAGGCGTCATCACCAAATGGTAAACCAAGCACCCACCCAATCATTTCTTCGTCAACTTTAACAATATAATCATCCCTAATTTTCATTTCACATGATTTAGGGTTCCACCTAATACTCAACCATGACAGGAAAAAACGGTCCAGTGTCTTATTTATTTTCAGGTTCAGGATTGTCTCAAAAATGGACTGCCTTACCCATTCGACTTGATTATTATTTAAGTTGACAATGAGTTCCATTACTTTATGAGGATAAATTCGCATTGGAGAATACTGAGATTAAACAAATAAATGGGGGGTTTTATTAAATAAATCAGAATTAAATTAGTAGAGAACAATACAATACTACTAATTAAATTATTACCTTCCTCGGCCTAGACGATTTGTCAAGCTTCCTTTGCCTTCCACGCTTTCTGGGTGGATTGCCGCTTGTATTCTTTGAATGAGAGACCTTCAAAGCAACCAGTGAACTTAATTTGAATACAACTCCAATTTATTAAATTTATTAGCATATATGAAATTTATTTCAAGACATACAGAATCACTTGATTCTTCTAAATTTGCGTCTTCGGATTTATATCATCCTCTTCATATCCGGAATCAAATTCCCCACCGTCGTCAAGCTGCAGTGTTAATACGATTGGTCAATTACAGCTCAAATATTAGAATAAACTAATAAGTGAGTGTAAAAGAGTTCACTTGAACATATGTAAAAGTGTAAAGAAAGTGTGGAAATACATTATCATTAACATCTTCATATGCTTTGTTCGAACATGGTTCTTCGTCTTCTAATCCTTTGTCACCCATGTTTACTTCCTTATTGATCTATCCCCAACAATCTAGAACATTTCCCCAATATACTTTGCCTATATCTATTATTTTCAAATTGGAGGGACGGTAATTTTTTTTTATTCCAGTGAATTAGGTTTTTCAATTTTTGGATTTATGGATTTATGGGTGTTTTTAGCTATTTCAATTTTTCACTTCGGCGCCAGAATTAATGTGTCCCTTGTTAATAGATATGGGTTTTATAATTTATAGGTGGGTCCTTGTTAATTGTAGACAATTATATCATATTACAACCCTAGAAACCCTAGAAATCCCAGAAACCCTGGAAACCCTATTATTTCCGGTCATACCCATTCATGTAATACTTATTTGTAATTTAACCTTGTAACTCTGTTATTTTAAGACAGGCGTGAACGACTATTATCAAGGCTTTAACTAGCGCGTTATTATCAAATAGATATCATAGTAGGAGTAGGGATGGCAATGGTTCGGGTTGGATCGGGTTTTGCAAGATTCGAACCGATCCACTTACTTGTGGGTCTGTGGGATATACACTATCAAGGTAACCATAAAAACCTTACACCCCTACATACCATAGTATTTGTAGAATCCGTCTTAATTTATTTTGAGACCCATTTAAGAGTTATTCGTAATTAAAACTTGTGAAACATGTTATTTTAAAAAGGGTGTGAACGACTATATAATATTTTCATCTAGACATATAGTTGTACTCAAGGGTTTACGATAGATTTTTATAAGTAACTCACTGTACGGGATATACATAACCCTAAAAAACCTAATAACCCTAGAAACCCTAATAACCGAACTAATTTATCGTCGCAACTATTTAGTAGTTATATTTAATTTAAACTTGTATCATATTCTAATTAAATAGCTTCGTAACCATACTTTTTAATCACTCATTATCCGCTATATAATATCAACAAAATATAGTACAACTACCCCAACAAATACAATCCTTCTAAAATAACTCCTAAGCTAGGTTTTAAATATGATGTTCAATATCGACAGTGACACATGCCCGGTGATCCAGTTAAACATAATGGATGAAGATAAGTAGTCCTTCAAGGAAAATCATATGAAGGAGCAAGAGAGTGCAATGGGATGGCTATTTAAGTTTAGTCACACCGTTGAAGAAGATGGGGTAAGGAGAAATCAAAATCGTAATAGAGTTCTCAATCTGGAAGAGATTATGAGGGATGGAGTTTTTGATAAGTTGGAGGTGCAAGATAAGAAGAACATGACCGAGGTTACCAAAGCCTGGGCAAAATGGTTCCTCATCGGAACAGATGGTCATAGGCTTGACAGAGTTTACAATCAATCTCTAACTTATAAACTCCGGCTAGGAACAGAAGTCATTAGTCGAGGTGATTTAGAAGTTAAGAGGTATTTCCTCTATAGGTATATTGACGGAGAAATCAGCAAAAGAACATACCATCTTTATCAAAGAGTACAATCACTATATTATGTGTAGTAATAAATTAATTTTTCTGGAGGACTTGTGGGTGACGTATCTAATATCTCTTTTTATCTCTTGTTGTTTATGTGTTTTGCAGATTTTTTGGGTTGATGTATCCGTCCCTTACCTGGATACTTGATCGTGCTATATCTTCAGGTGATTTTGGGTTATTTCATAATAATAATCCATCCTATTGGTGGTCTGTAATAATTATTCCATCCTATCAATAATCCCAATTAAATCCAACCTAAGCACCATACCTTCTAATAACGAACCACCTGTTAATTTTTTAAGTTTATGTTGAAATTTTGATAGTTTTTGGACAACCTAGTTGGTATACGTGATGTTTACGTGTAATATTTTCAAGTGGTAAATCAAGTACTTGGTTTATTTGATACACATAAACATAAAAAAATATCAGCTGGTTCGTTATTAGAAGGTATAGTGCTTAGGTTGGATTTAATTGAGGTTATTGATAGGATGGAGTGATTATTGCATACCACCAATAAGATGGATTATTGTTATGAAATAACCCGATGATTTTTTGGGTTTCAATTAATGTTTATGTCATATTACAATATGAGATTTTATTGTATTATTTTGTATTTGGAAATCATTATGTATCATTAACATTATCGTTTATGCAATTGTTTTATTTCATGTTCTATTATCGTTTTATTTAAATTAGATTTAAGTTCATAAGTAAAATTTTAATAAATAGTAATTAAAACTAGCCTTCAGAATAGAATTCCTCCAATAGAATATTTAGCTTCAAATATAGAATATGTCTCATTGTAGATGGACCGAATATAATGATCTCATTTGAATTATTTAAATTTTTAGCTTCGTGTTTCATTATCGTTTTATCTCAATGATATTTAAGTTCATAATTTTTTATTATCAAAAATTTTAAAAAAAAACTGAAAAGATATCAATTGTCCAATAGAAAACAAATTCGATTAATCATCTTGTTTAATACTCTATCTAACTTTGCACATCCTACGATATCAAATGGTATATTTTAGTCTCACAGCGTATTATTTATTAACAACGATTCATTTATTATAATTAAAAACAAAAATTTAATTACTTAAACGGTTCATATAAATCACACTTCCCCATACATGGTAACCCTGATTGGACAACCACTTTTGAAAAGTGTTATCACGCGCCGACCCTATGAAAATAGCCTCATTGGCTTACCATTTCCACCACTCCCCCATTTTCTACTTATAAACTCCTTAATTTTTTAAAATCAATCAAACCAATTATCCTAAAATATGGTGGTAAAAAAATTGTCCATGGGAACGTATTCGCCTTGATAAGTTAGAAGACGATAAAAGGAGAGCAAAAGCATTAAGATTGGAACCATGGTATTTGGAAATCCAAAAGAAAAGACGGGATTATTATCAAAGTTTGGCTTATGGTTATTTGGATTTCATTAAAAATCCCCCAAAACATATAGTTCTTGACGGTACGGATGAGAAGTCCTCTGCTTACAAAGTCGGTTCTTCTGAGGACTTGATGGTAGGGTATATATTACCCAGATGCGGATGGAATGCAACTGCCGTGAGCAAATCAACAAAAGCTTGGCATCAATGGTGGTTCAGGTCAGCGAGGGTGATGGATGAGATGGAGGAAAACACTAGAGAAGAATTGGACTGCTACGTCATGTATGATGGGAAATTATATTGCCCTTGAATTAATGTATTAAGTTTGCAATATTTAATTTCTTCTTATGAATTAGTTATTATATTGCCCATGAAGTAATGTATTAAGCTTGGCATCAATGGTTGTTTATGTAATTGAATCATATGGTTAATGGAAATACTTGCTTAAATTAATAATGAAATTGTTAAGTATGGTTCAATTATGTTTATGATATTGTACTATGCATTACTATATATGCAATATAAACACTTATAAAACATAAACTTATTACAAATGCAATGGTTTTTAAATGTAGATACTTGTAAAACGTAAGCTTCTACAAATATGATGGATTTTGAAACAAATTCAATTTAATCCGTAATGATGCCCAGATTTTGAATGTACATACTTGTAAAACGTAAACTTCTACATATTTATTGGTCTTTGAAATAAATTGTTATTAAACAGTAACGATGCCCAAATTTTAAATTTACATACTTGTAAAACGTAAATTTCTACAAGTATAATGGTTTTTGAAATAAATTTAATTTAAAACGTAATTTAGACTATTAATCAACTTCATATCAAAATAAATTCCATTGAAATGAAATACAAAGTAGAACTACATCAAAGATAATTGTTAATGCAAAACACCCTTCATTACAAACTATCTTGCATATTAAATTAAAATAAAAAACAATTGCATATTAAATAAAACAAAATTAACAACCACTGATATTGCAACATAGAATATTAATTCGTAGATTAAAGCATGTTAGAAGTGTAGTCTTCTAACTATTATGTTTTCACTTCCATATTTTCTTTTCATTCCTCTAGTAAGAACAGTTGGCCTTGGTGATGGTGTGTGCCTTGGTGACGGTGTGTTTATTGTTGGTGTTGCTAACCTTACACGGTCGTTCCTCCAAGCGTTTGGTGGCTTGACAGCATCATTCTCCACCGGGTAGACAATGACATCTTCCTCTCTTGGCTTTGCAACCTCAATGACACCATTAATTTCCCTCATATACAATTGGTCTCTTTTAGGCTTTGACTCAAACATCATGTGTTGAATTCCTCCTCGTACATGTTATCTAGTAATCTATTTGGTGTCCTAGAAACTCTAGATATTGCGTTTGAGACAGCAATTTTTCCATATTCCTTCATCATTTCCCTCATAAACATGTTATCTAGTAATCTATTTGGTGTACTAGGAACTCTAGATATTGTGTTCGAGACAACAATTTTCCCATATTCCTTCATCATTTCCCTCTTAAACATCTTTAAAGAAAGAAGATCAACTAGGTGTGCCTTTCTTTCCATCGACATTATTTTGTAAAGAGGAATAAAATGATTTTTGTTACTTGAGTGTTAAGTTGTGTGTTTATAAAACTTGGAGGGAGAGTTGCTTGTTTCATAGTGTAAAATTTCTGTCCAAAAGTACCCTAATGTACATAGGGAGATGTTCCATTTCCCTCCAAAACACTAAAGTGTAATATAGTAAAAATTAACCAATTACTAACATAACAAGGGTTAACCAATTAATTAAAAGTAACATATTTAAAGTAAATTAATTACTATGTTGTTTAATAAATGGTAAAATATAGTTATTAGCAAACGGCATTTTTTAATATTAATTTGTAAATGAATAATGTCATTCACTAATATTTTTTTATTAAATTGTATATTGTTATTCATTGATACAATATAAACTGAATCATTTACATTTTTAATTTTATTTTATTTTGATTCAATTGTATTTCAAGCAATTCTCGACTAAAAGGTTATAAATCTCTTATTTTTTAAATTGTACATACTTGAATATCGATTTCTATAATAAGAAAAAACCTACTAGTTTCTGACATTTGTTTAATATTTCAATGTTAAATCATGATGATATTGTTCTTTTTTAAGCTGGAAAAGTAAATAGTGTCTCTTGAGTTACCTATGCAATCTTTATTATGTCTTCATCTATTTACCAGGTAATGTATTTATTAATTTAGCTTTAGGCGTTCTACTTTACTAGTGGAATTAATACTTTAGTAAACCAAATTATGTTCATCAGGAAATATTCTGATACTCAAACAAAATATGTTATGGGTAGAAAACGAAATAACGATTGAAATCATAAGAAATTAACATAAATCCGTCATAATGTTCGAAGGATTACATCTCCAACTAACCCAACTTAAATCATAACAAAAAAAAGCATAATGAATCGCATAACTTGACATAATTTCTCCCACCAAATGACAATTAACTCAAGAAAATCTGCAAGTCATAAAATAAGGTAAGGAAATTATTAGATGTTCAAATCCTTTATAAGAGCAGTTTCTTTTACTCGAAGGACACAGTGTTGGAGGAAATGTACTCTTTGATAAAGATAGAAGGTTCTCTTGCCCTCCTCTCCTATAAGGTACCTACACAAGCAGAACTTCTTCACCTCTAAATCACCTCGACAAATGATGTGTCTTCCTCTATGGATCCTGGAAGTTAGAGATTGAGCCTAAATTCTACCCAACCTAGGGCCATATGTTCCAATGAGGAACCATTTTGCCGAGGCTTTGGTAACCTCAGCTATGTTCTTCTTATCTTGTAAGTCCAACTTATCGAAAACTCCATCCCTCATAATCTCTTCCAGATTGAGAACTCTATTACGACTACGATTTTTCCTTACCCCGTCTTCTTCAATTGTGTGACTACAATTAAATAGTCATCCCATTGCACTCAATTGGTTCCTTCACATAATTTTCCTTGAAGGACTTCTTATCTTCATCCATTATATTTAAATGGATCACCGAGCATGTGTCACAGTCGTCGTCGAACATCGTATTGGGATGCATTAGGTTAGGAATTATTTAAGTTAGATGTATTTTGTGGCTGTGTAATGTATTTTGGAGAGGTATATATAACCAAAAATTTAATGTATGTTGTGGATAACTAGCTTGCTTTTGGTTAAAAGGTTCTACTAATGTATATAATAATATACATTGTGTAATATTTTTACATTTTTTTTTAGTATTTTATGTATAGTATATTATAATATTGCAAACTATTTCAAAATGTAAACTATTACAAAATGACTTTGATCTTTAAATAATACAATGGAATATCAAAATCAATGAATTGTGGTTGGATCGTAAATATCATATAATCGGGATTTACTATGAGATATACGTATGTTAGGTCAAACTATGTACATAAGGATAAATATTATCAATCCGTAACATATAGCTTAGGTAGGGATATGACAATATGTACATAACTCGTTCTAACTATTTACTTAACGAATATATAACAATTGATCGGGACGGGAAATGTATAACTCAAATGTTATATGTTTGTAATTTTAATAATAGCAATTGACTGATACTCACAAAACCCAATTTACCGTGACGGAGGCAGTATCTTTAGTACTCCACTGAACCGAAGACGTTATTCGGATGAGGTACCCCCTTGAAGAGGTCCATTGTTAGGCTTAAAATCTGACTAGTGCTTAAAGGGATTGAAAGTACTACTCTTATCAACAACGTGCACTTTCTTTTCTGGTTATCCATGCGAAAGAACTCCAAAGTTAAGCGTGCTTGGCTGAAAGTGGTCTTAGGATGGGTGACCTCCTGGGAAGGTTCCCGGGATGCACATGAGTGAGGACAAAAATGCGCTGGAAAGGACCCATGTTGATATGTGGGCCATGTACACAGCCTGGCAAGCTACCGTGAGTGACCACTCCCGACCCTAGGTTTGGGCCGGGGTGTTAAAGTATCACTCAATTGTTATCTAATTATACTTTTAATAATAGCATTTGAGTTATACACCCAAAACTGTAACACCTCGACCCAAACCTAGGGCCGAGAGCGACCGCTCACGGTAGCTTGCCAGGCTGTGTACATGGCCCACATATCAACACGGGTCCTTTCCAGTGCATTTTGTCCTCGCTCATGCGCATTCCGAGAACCTTCCCTGGTGGTCACCCATCCTAAGACTACTCTCAGCCAAGCACGCTTAACTGTGGAGTTCTTTCACATGGATAACCAGAAAAGAAAGTGCACTTTGTTGATATGAATAGTACTTTCAATCCCTTTAAGCACTAGTCAGATTTTAAGCCTATCAATGGACCTCTTCAAGGGGGGTACCCCACCCAAATAACGTCTTCAGTTCAGTGGAGTTTTACAAAAATGGAAATAGATAATTGACCGGGGCGGAGGGAGTATGACTCAATTGTTAACTAACTCTATTTTTAGTAATAACATTTGACTGACACACCCAAAACGGAATTAGATAACAATTGACCGGGACGGAAGGAGGTTTTTGTGCAAAGATGAAACACACTCATTATTTATCAATATTTTCGTATTCTTTTTTTATTACATTGGTCTTTGTGCAAAGATGAATAGATAACCTATGATCGAGACGGAAAGAGTATATACCCTAGAAACCCTTATAAAACTCAACCCTAAAATAAACCAAACATAGAAAAACTAAAACAAACACTAAAAACACATCAAATCTTAAAATAAACCAAACCTAGAAAAACTAAAACAAACACTAAAAACACACCAACCCAACATGAACCAAACATATAAACACTAAAACAACCAACACTAAAATAAACCAAACCTAGAAAAAACTAAAACAAACACCAAAACACCCCAACCCTAAAATGAACCAAACATAGAAACACTAAAACAAACCCTAAAAATAACCAACCCTTAAACAAACGCTAAAAACACCCCAACCCTAAAATGAACCAAATATAGAAACACTAAAACAAACCCTAAAAATAACCAACCCTGTAAACCAAAGCGCCATAAATTAAACCTAGAAATTATAATATTCCTACAAAAATAGTGGATCACTTAAGTTGTACAATGGTACTTGTTTAGTAACTTTGCATTAAAATAAATCTCACATTATTAAAATTGTTCGCATGTTAAATAAAATAGTTTCAGGTTTCCTTCATTTTTTAAATCGGGTTTTATTCCTTAATTACAGTTGAGGAAACATTAATAATTACAGATTTACAGTTGTACTTTAGGCCACGGGCCCATTACTCAGAGTTCTTAAATAAATAGAACATGCTTCCAACTTCAAAGACTATCTCAAGTTAAATTAAATAAAATTTAAGGAAAAAAATATTAAAATATGAGAGTTATCAACTGTCGATTTCGTTCAATCAATAGATTGGCAAAGGACAAAAAATTGTTCAAAGAATAATATATCAACAACAAGAAGCGCTCCATAAAAATGGATTTCGATGTTGAGTATATTGTTCAAAGAAACCGAGGAACGGGTTCACCTATTACCCAAGTCCTCAACAATGAGGATATTATGACTACTCATATATTCAATAGGCTGGGCTGTGTTTATAGGAAGAATGATGCAGAGGTATGCAAAGCTTGGGCTAAATGGTTTCTTCTTGGAGATCATGGACCCACTTTCCAATGAGATTACCGTCATTCCTTACGAAGAGAGGTGAAGTTTGGTGTCCTTACAATAAGTAGAGGGAATAATTTAGTTAAGGAATATTGTCTATGCCAGGGGATGGTCAATTCAGTAACAAAAAAATTGTTTCATCTTGACCAAAGGCTTGTCATACTAGACGCTAGAGTTGCAGGACTTTTATCAAGGGCGGGTTATATACATTACTAAATAACTTTTATGGATCCTTTGTTATTAGAATGTCAAGTAGCTTCATCGTCTCGTTTGGAATTTAGATGGTCAAATTTGTTAAGTTCTAATTTTCAATGTTATTTACGTCTTTTCTAGCTATTCCAATTTACTTTTAAAGTTATTGTGCTCTTTAATTTACTTTAAATGTGGAGTATATGTTAATTATGCTAAATCAATTTTTATATTTAAATAATATGAATTAATAAATTTAAGTACTATTCCCTCCATTTTTCTATTTTTACCCCATTCCTCTATTATATGTGAGGTATATTTTAATGAAATGGGGTGAAAATAGGAAAATAGAGTAAGTATTAAATAATATGAATTAAATAATGAATTACTATTAAATAATATGAATTAAATAATGAATTACTATTAAATAATATGAATTAAATAATTTATATACTAAATAATATGAATTAATAAATTTACTCTAATGCGACTATTAATTCTATAAATTTCAATCGTTTTATTCCTTTTACAGTTGTACAATTTCATTTGTTTCTAAATGTGTTAATTAGTTCCAGTATGGACTTTAATCGTTTTTAAAACTTTACAACTGTGTCATCATTAATTAAAACAGTTTTAGTTACGCAGACCAATCTTCTTCTTATTACGAAGTGTATTATATAATTAAGATAATCCCTATTCAAACTCCAGATTTAACTCAAACAAAAAATACATTCGTTCCTTAATGGATTGTACAAACATCTATATTAACCGAAAGGAATAAGACCTAATTTTGTTAAAAAAAAAATATGTAGAGCATATGAAGGGGACTTTCCAAATGGATTTCGACATTGACTACAATGTTCAAGTAGATCGAAAAACAGGTTCATCTACTAGCCAAGTCCTAAACTCCGAGGATATTATGAGAACGCATATATTCGAAAGGTTGGAATGTAATGATAAGAGGAACATGGTTGCGGTATGCAAAGGTTGGGCTAAATGGTTCACCATAGGAACAGACGGACCGAAATGGAAAACTGATTACAAAAGAAGCTTAAAAAGAGAAGTGAAAAATAGGGTCCTTAAAATAACAAGAAATGGTAATGTGGTTATCTCGTCTTGCTTATGCGGGAAGTTTACAAACAAGGGATCTCTTTCATATTGATCACATGCTTGACATAATAAGCATTAAGCTTGAACAATTTGTCAAGTTTGAATTTAAGATGCGATTTAAGTTCGTACACCTAATGTCAAATCATCTCATTTCGGATGTTATAAAGTGGGTTATTCATTATGTTTATCGATAAAGTGACTTGGGACATTAGTCACTTGGGCCATTATTATTCAGCAAAGATGTTTCTATGTTATAAACCAGAGCCTACTAATTATGTTTATCAATTAAGTGACTTGGGCCATTAGTCACTTGACCCATTATTATTCAGTTGAAAAATTGTGAACTGTGAGATTTCAATTGGGCTAGATATTTGGAAAGTGGCCTTCACTTGCCATTTTACTCGATTAAGTCACTTGGCCCAATATTGTTCTAATTCGGATTCTAGATGCTGCAATTGAGAGTCATTTACAAAGTTAAGTTAACACATTGCAAATGAAATGAAATTTCTTCTTTAGAATAAATGTACGAAAACTTAATTCAAAAGATCAACAACGAATCAAAAATTGGTAATTGGTTGATTTTAATAGAAAAATAAGCAAGCATAATAGAAGTGACCAAAATTAAAAACATCAAAAACAAATACGAAAATAGTAGATTAATGAAGTATTGTCACAATACAAATTTAGATCAACAATGAATACAAAATTAAAGCTTCTTCTCTTATTTATGAAGTATTATCACAATACAAATTGAAATTAATAGTACGAATAAAACCCATGAATAATACAATAAGCGAAGTGCAAACTTTTATGCTTTAGTAGCACGCAACTTCTGAAATTTCAATTTAATATTTTCCGACTTCAATTGGCAGAACCTATCTTCGAGAGATTTGTTTATATTAATCAACTTGTCCATGTTACGTTCAACCGCCACGCTTTCATCCCATACGAAGTAACCACAATCTTCCGTCTAATGATGCATTGAAAAATTAATTAGAGATATAAAGATAGATATTCTACTTAAATTAATTAGAGCTATTAACATAGATATTCTACGTAAATATACCTTCCATAAGGGACAACGATAAAAAAAACCTCCTTTTGTTAGGTCTATTTTTCTTCACGAGCTGACGGACTGGAACCAAGTCATGAGAACAATGTGAATCGTAAGAAAAAGATTGATTATAACTCATATTTGAAAGATAGATGATGGTGGTGTCGAGTGAGATAAAAAAAAATGAAATATATTATGAGATTTTAATAAAGAAATATATTAGACTTAGAAAAAAATACTGATTTTTTTAGTGAGAGAAACAAATTTTTTTAGTTAGAAAAAGGAAATAATGGAGGGATAACATACAATAAGAACCAAAAATAAATATAAGATAGAAAAAATAATTAGTATAGAGGTTAGAATAAAAAATAGATTAATAATGCTAATGATCATTGGAAAGTGGAGCAATTAAAAAGTTGTCTAGTTTTGAATTTGAAATTCAAAATTTTTAAATTTAATAATCTAAAAACTGATTTGAAAAAGATTCCATATAGTCCCTACCACAATCCATGTGTCCACGCGCGACTGATCTATGCATCAAAGGTCATATACACGGCGTGTACATGTAGCCTTTTCCCTCCAATAAACCACTATTGTATCCCTATGCATTAAAAATTTAAGAAAACACTGCCCACTACTCTGATAAATCATGTAACTACACTTTAGCCCTCCAATAGTCCACTACTCTATCCATATTCAGTAAAAAAAAAGTAAAAAATTCATAAAACAATAGTCCACTACTCTTGCTCTATATATATATATATATATATATATATATATATATATATATATATATATATATATATATATATATATATATATATATATATATGTTGAGATCCTATGAGAACCCCATTGCCATGAGAATCGTGAGAACCCCAGGTTCAGAATTTTTGTACCATAAGTACATCAATATTATATGAAAGGTTCAGAACCTTTGTACCAAATGTTCATGGGGCATCTAATAAGACAATCATATGAGTAATGATTTTAAGTGAGTAAATTGTCGTTATATTGAGTTAATAGCCATGTATAAGAATGGTTAACAAAACTATTATCATAAAGAGTACTATCATAATTATTATTGTACATTTGAATCTTTGTTATACATAGTAATCAATATGTTTGAGTATTTAGAGCATGGAGATTAGCAGTAAATGGGAGAAATCAATGACTTATAGTTGAGAATATAGACGGCTTTGAATCTAATCTTGTTAATTTTCTAGTCATTTCGACAATGATTTATAGCAATCATCATTGAAATACAATTAGCAGCATCTAAGAGGAGTTTTAAATTGGGTTTGGAAGTCAAAAATGGTTTTGGATAGTAGCAACGGACCTGCTCTGTTTTGGAGCGGTTTCGGCGAGGATTCGTCAAAACAGAGCTTCTTTTATGGGTCAAGTTATAGCCTGACGCGAATATAGCGAGTTAATATGATGACGGGTCATGTAATGGAAGTGATAAAATAGGCCAATTTTTTTTCCATAGGGATAACGTCATGCTCTGTTTGGGTCTATGTGGAGAGTGTTGTCGCTGCTTTGTGTTAGGTCGGGTAGGGGCTGGACATGGGATGTATTAGTGGTGGTGCTTGCGTGGTTTGGTGGGTCAGTTAGTGCGTGTATAGTGTGGTCGAGTTTTGAGTTCATACGTTGTGATCGTGTGTGTTCATATGGGATATTGAAGTTGCTGGAGTTCTTAGTGTGTGTGGTGCAATGTGCTGAAATTTAGCTACTGGATTTAGATGAAATGTGCAGGATTGCAGATTGTCGATGGGCTTCAAGTTGGAACATACTTTGAGCAGTTTTGAAAGACGATAAGGTCTGGTTGATGTTGGTACAGGTTTTCAAGTCATACTTTGTACTAGTCACTAGTCATGGGTGAGATTATTTGTTTGTAAAATTAAAATTATGGGTGTACGTATATTTGGTGTCACAAGTTAGGAATTATCCTCTAGACCTTTGGTTTAAAAGTTATGAGTCTTTGATATAAGGATTCTGAACCTTCAGTACAAAGGTTCTGAACCTTGGGTTTTCATGGTTCTCACGGGAAGAGAGTTCTCATAAGATCCTAAATCTATATATATATATATATATATATATATATATATATATATATATATATATATATATATATATATATATATATATATATATATATATATATATATATATATATATATGAGGCGGGATCCGGGGAGGACGGCTATATATTTGAGGATTGAGGACGGTATGAAATAACACACTTTATTCAATACAATACCACGCGCAAAAAATCAAACCAAAAAAAAAAAAAACGCGCGACACATCAAACATAAAATTAGTCGATTGATATTCATTTTCTACAACAACTTTCTCTCTCTAAAAATTGAAGAAAAATCAAAGGAAAATACCGATTAAATTGGTGAATCAATCAAGATTACGAAGGAATACGAATCGTTGTTGCATATCATCGTATTTTTCTTTGAGTTCGGGTACAATTTTTGCGCTAAATTCTTCCGATTTTCCATTTCATGTATATTTTACAGAAATAATTGATCAATTAGTTTAACTATTCAATATATTTTGTCTGAATCTTTGTTCAGATATTTTTATAACATAGACATGCATATAATTTGGGTAAAATCCTAAAACTGTTAATGCTAGGGTTTCAGAAATATTGTGCAATTCTTTTAACATCTTGATGAAAAATATTCGCATGAAATAATTGATAAAATCGATTAATTTTCATCTACTTTCATATTATTGATCGTGTTTGTGTGTATTATTGCTTCGAAAAATTTGTCTAGTTCATTTAATTTGCGTTTAGATGTAATATCACGGATAATAGATGAAGAACACGAGAAAAACGTATCTTCGAATGCATTGTGAGATTGTATTATGTGTACTGTCTAATACTGTAACTAGTTGTGATATTGTATTGTAAATGTTGTGATATTGTAACTAGCTGTGATATTGTATAATGTAATGGCTGAAATATAAAACTAGTTGTGAAATTGTATTATATATGTTGTGAAATTGTATTGTATATGTTGTGATATTGTATTGGATATATTATGATATTGTATTTGTAGACATAGAAACATTTTTATTTTGTATTGAATTATTTGTGTTATTGTTATGCAAAAATTGTTCTACCTAGCTTCACTAACAGTAGTATTGTATGATATTTGTACTCATGTAATTTGTCTCAGGTTTTTAAACAAATACAGTCATGAACACGCTGGAACTCACACAAACTCATACAAAAAGAACTTACAAGAAGAGAAAGGCTATAATTGATAATAAGTCCCAAAAAAAACTCCACAAAAAACCAAAAACCAACAATGGCAGCTCCAAATGTGATGATGGGAGACACCTCTGATCAAAACAAAATAATTGTGGAGAATGAAAATGAGAATGGTTTACAAATTATGGAAGTGATTGAGCAAAAGAAAGAAGCAACTGGTCGACATGAAACTGAGCACAAATTTGTAACAAAGTGTCGGCCAAACAAGCTGTTTGAGCTTATTAGTAAGCTTAATGATGAGCAAAAGAAGGCAGTGGAAGAAATTGGTTTTGGAGGCTTGTTGCATTTAAAACTTATTAAGGAGATGGCTAAAGGGATTGTGGAATTGCTTATAAGAGCTTTCAAGCATTCCAGCTACATATTTAGGGCGAAGAAGATCAAGTTTTTGTTAAGCAAAGCTGATGTGCATGATGTATTCCAGCTTCCTAGGGTTGGTGATAGGCTGCAGAAAACTGTGACTGGTAATTGTAAAATTACTGCTGATGATGAATTGAAAGTTGAGTGGCAAAGAAAATTTGGATTAGAGAGTAAGGCAGACCCTATTGAGTTGAACATTATGCATGATAGATTAGTGAGTTGTAATGAGTCGGGTGATGATTTCAAGAAGTTGTTTGTTTTATATAGCATGTTTATTTTCCTGGCACCTACATCAAATTACACACTGGATTTCAAATTGCTAAGGGCTGTTGAAGATGTACCAAACATAAAACATTGTGACTGGAGTTTGTATGTTTTTGAGCAATTGGTTGAGGGTGTTGGTAATTTTAAGGAGGAGACCAAAAAGACAAGTAATATTACTGGATGTATACTTGTGTTAATGATATGCTATTTCCATAGGGTGAATTTTAAAGGGGATGTGTTACCCCACAGCCTACCGCTTATTCAACACTAGGATCATAAAAAGTTGACAGAAAGGGTTAAAAGCGAGTTGGCGACGGGTGCATTGGGGAATGTTGTTCCGTCTAAAATTGCTTACCCTATCCGTGAGCAGCCAGGTTATTAAGAAGATCAGCGACCTCAAACTCAACCTCAGACTGAAACTGAAATACCAAAGGGATACATGTTGATCAAATTGACTCCTTGGATACAAAATGACGAAGAAATAAGTGGAAGCGCATTAGATGTAAGACAAACTTTATAACTGTGTTAACTTTTGATGTGACCATAATTAGAGCATATTTAGTCCCCGAATTAGCCTTGTTCCCATGCTTTTTAGTGCATATTTGGGTCATTTATTGTCTTTAGTTCTTCGTTTTGCATATTTTTTGAGGTTTTGATCCCTTGGTAGGAAAGGAGTGCAAACCTTGCATTTTCATGGCAAAATGAGGATAAATTGATTTAATTCAATGACCAAGCATCAAGGAGAGACAAGATTAGAAGGCCTTTGTACATACTATAGTAGATGGGCAATGATGAGAAAAGATCCTTGCATCCCCGAGGAAATCCCCAAGGATTTTATGAAGAAAAAGGAAGAAAAGAAGAAGAAACGAGACTGCCCAGCAATCCGTGCATCTTCCCTAGAAGACGCCCGTCTCCACCACCAAAATCCGTGCGTCTTCTCCCCAAGACGCCCGAGCAAAGACTCCAGAAGACACCCGTCATCACTCCAAGACGCCCGGGCAGAAACCACCAAATCCGCCCGTCCCGTGCTAAAGACGCACGGATTCCCAGGCAGACCCATTTCGTCTTCTTCAAGGTTCAAGGAAGGATGCACATCTTTTTCTAGAGACCGGAGTCTCCCTAGAGACCGGAGTCTTTCCAAAAAGACCGGCGTTTCCTTAAGTAGGGACTTAATCGTCATTTAAGCCCTTAGTTAACCCTAATTCATCCACCTAATCCCCACTATAAATACCCCATTAGTCTAATTAGAAGAGCATGTTCTTCTTAGCAATCTTTAGTGTAGTTAATATCAATCAAATCTCTCTTTAATCTTGTAGTCAACAATTAATCAAGTTTTAATACAAGTTTTATTTCCTTAATCTTTCTCTTGTTCATCCTTTATTTTGGGTAATTGAAGATTATTTGGGTTATTATTGGGAGATTGACAACCTCTCAATCAAGCATCAAGTACTTCTTTTATTCTTTGCTTTATTATTGGAATCATTATTAGGTATAATTCTCTTAATCCCTCTTTAATTATTGTTAATCACTTTCATTTATTCATCATGTTTCACTTTGTTGGTATGATTGACAACCTTGCTAGCATGTTCAACATGATAATGAGTGAGTAGTTACTTAGCTAGGGTTAATGGGTAATTAGGGGAAGACAACATGGGGAATGATTCATGCTTAAATTAATATGCTTTCATAGTTTATTTGCTTGCTTGTTGTGATCTCAACTCATGCACATGTTATGTTTGATGAAATGTGAGCCTGTGAATCCTTGCATTTTTTACCCATCACCTATCTTTTCAATGAGACTTGTAAGACATAAACCAACTCGAGTCTCATTAGACCATGCATGTTGTTGAGTAGGGAAGACTAAGTTGACTTGTAGGTTTTGTACAATCTAATCGATTCGGCTCCGGAGCCCAAACATTCCTAGGATTGTAAGATATAAACCAACTCGATCCATCACAATAATAATTGCTTGCTTATAACTTGAGAATATGTTTGTATGATCAATTCCCATGAATCCCCTATGACCCCATGACACTCTAGTGCCTTTTATCAATTGTTTACATCCCTTTTAATTCATCTTGCTTGTTTACTTTCATTGCTATTTAGTTTAGTGATCTTCTACATCAAACCCCGATTGTGACACCCCTTAAGACACCACTAGTTGCAATAGAAATATCATCTCAATTCCCGTCCCTTGGGATCCGACCTTTACTTGCCTCTTTACTAATTGTAGAGTTGTTTGTGAAGTTATAAATTGTGTTTTGGTCTAGGTGCTCCTAACGACAAGTAACCGAAAGATTTAGTCCCGACCAAAAAATGGCGTCGTTGCCGGGTACAGTGTTAACTTGATTTAAATTTTCTTATATTGTTATTCGTTGTGTCTTTCTTTGCCTTGGGGAAGTAAAACTCCTCAAGGTTTGTGCTAATTATTTTCAAGTTGTTTGATATTTTGCAAGATGGACCTTATAGATTGTTTTGTAGAGGACCACTTAAGCACACCTTTATTCAAAGATCCCATGCAAGCATTGGAAGCCTTGGAAGCAAGTGAGGCTAAAAATATGTATTGGGAATTGGAGGTAGATCTTTTTGAGGCCGCTCTAGCTAACAAAGAACTTATTCATGCACAATCCGAATTAGTGCATAACATCCTTGTGGAAGCATGTCAACCTATAGAGGATGAGCAATCCATACTAGAAGACATTTTACAAGCTCAAGAACAAGAGGAATCCATCATGGAATTTGAATGTGATGAGATTGATGAGAATGAAGAACAAGTTGAATATGCCATGAGAATGGAATGTCTAATGAAGATGGAGCAAATTCTCAATGAAACTCCAAAGGAGGATAGTGAGGTACAAACTCCTACTCTAAAACCCCTTCCCCCAAATTTGAAATATGTTTACCTTGATGAATCAAAGACCAAACCCGTGATGTTAATGATAGACTTGATGAGAACCAATTGGGAAAATTGCTTGATGTGTAGAAACAACATAAGAAGGCTATAGGTTATAGTCTAGATGACCTTAAGGGGATAAGTCCCAACTTTTGCATGCATAGAATTCATCTAGAGGAGAACCATAGACCTACCATTCAACCTCAAAGAAGATTGAACCCCCACATGAAAGAAGTTGTCAAAGGAGAGGTTATGAAATTACTTGATGCGGGAATCATATATCCCATATCGGATTCTTTGTGGGTTAGCCCCGTTCAAGTGGTACCTAAAAATGGAGGTACCACGGTAGTGACAAATGAAAAGAATGAACTAATACCCACAAGGAAGATCACCGGTTGGCGTATGTGAATTGACTATCGAAAATTGAATTCCGCAACAAGAAAGGATCATTTCCCCCTACCATTCATTGACCAAATTCTTGAGAGGTTAGCCTCCAACAAATTCTTTTGTTACCTTGACGGGTATTCGGGATTCTTCCAAATCCCTATACACCCGGATGACCAACATAAGACCACCTTCACATGCCCTTATGGTACTTTTGCATATAGGAGGATGCCTTTTGGTTTATGTAACGCCCCCGCCACTTTCCAAAGATGCATGATGAGTGTCTTCTCCGACTACCTAGAGACCATAATGGAAGTTTTTATGGATGATTTTAGCGTTTATGGAAAGGACTTTGACTCATGTTTGCATAATCTTTCTCTTGTATTACAAAAATGTGAACATGTTAGTCTTGTTTTAAATTGGGAAAAGTGTCACTTCATGGTCAATGAAGGAATTGTTTTGGGTCATTTAATCTCGGAAAAGGGCATCGAGGTCGATAAACCTAAAGTTTAGGTGATAGAGAAACTCCCACCTCCCGTGAATGTTAGAGGGGTGAGAAGTTTTCTCGGTCACGCGGGTTTCTATCGCCGTTTCATAAAAGATTTTTCAGAAATAGCGAAACCCCTCACTCAACTTTTTCTTAAAGATGCCCAATTCCATTTCACTGATGAGTGTGTTGAAGCCTTTAATAGAATCAAGGAAGCACTAATCTCGGCACCGATCATTCAACCTCCAAATTGGGAACTACCGTTCGAGATTATGTGTGATGCTAGTAACTACGCCGTTGGAGCGGTTCTTGGCCAACGGGTAGGAAGAGCTCTTCATGCCATCTATTATATAAGCAAGACTCTTGATCCCTCCCAAGTGAATTATGATACCACCGAGAAGGAGCTTCTTGCCATTGTCTATGCTTTAGACAAATTCCGTTCCTACTTACTTGGATCCAAGGTGATTGTCTTTTCGGATCATCGTGCTCTCCGACATCTCTTGATAAAGAAGGAGGCAAAACTAAGGTTGCTGAGATAGATTTTGCTTCTTCAAGATTTTTTTTTTTTTTTTTTTTTTTGGTAAATGTAAAAATATATTGAGAAACAAGAACCAAATACATCAACAGTTCAAGCTGAAAAGATTATCAGCCAGCCATGGAACTAATTACATATTACATAAGCTTCTCAAGCCAACTACGATCTCTCCTTGACATTGTGCCCTTGCTTTGTTGTTGAATTTTTGTTCGAACTTCAAACTGTATCATTTTCAGACAGCCTGCAAGTGCTTAGATTTGCAGATCATGTCTGCTGCCATTTCGTTGCCTCCAAATATGGTAAGTAACAGCATTCAGAATGCTATTAATGATTCCCACTTTCAGTCTAGACAGTCTAGCATTCCCCTCCAATCTTGGTCTCTAGTTTCGAGTGCGAAACCGGTCCATTCACGAATCAAAGACAAAACTGCCTTCTTGTCGACATTTAAAAAACAAATGCTGTAGGGTTTCTTCCTCACTTCCACAGATGCAGCAGAGGTTATCACTAGCAATGTTGAGTCGAAAGAGCTTGTCCTTAGTGTTGAGACCCCGAGGATGATACATCCAGGCTAATTGCGTGCTTAGGGACAGTCCACTTGTTCCAAACCTGATGATGCCAATCTATATCTGAATTAGAGTGATGCAGCCAAGCATACCCTTTAGCAATGGAATACTCTTTGCCAGGGCAAGTACTCCATTCATTCTGACTTGTAAGCGGTGCATATCGATTTTCGCTTTACAAACCTTCTTCCAAGTCCAACTAGCTTCATTAGGACATTGATAATTGTCCCAGGCAGTCCCTCTCATGTATATGCTATGGACCCATTGAACCCAAAGCTTGTTAGGGTGAGCATGGATCCACCAAAGAAGCTTACCAATTGCAGCTTTATTCCATATGACTTCATTCTTAAGTCCCAAGCCTCCCTGCCTTTTCCATTACAAATTTTATCCCATGCCACTGTAGGGGTCTTAAAAAATTCAGAGCTTCCACACCACAGAAAGTTCCTACATATGGCTTCAATCTTAGCAATGACACCTTTTGGCAAAATGAAAATGGAAGCCCAATAAGTGTGTAAAGTCTTAAACACAGCCTTGACCAGGACTAACCTCCCTGCATAGGACAGTTTTTTAGTCCCCAACATTCTGATTCTCTCTAACACCTTGTCTATAAGAGGCTGACAGTCTTTGATAGTTAGCTTGGAAGGCTTGATTGGAACCCCTAAATATTTGAAAGGGAGGGTCCCTTCAATGCAGCCTGAAACCTGCACAATATCTGCTCTAACTTCAGGTGGCACCCCATTGAAATACACATTTGATTTTCCTTTGCTCATTTGCAAGCCTAAAGCCTTGGAAAATGTAGCAAAAGTTCCGAGTAACACCATGATAGAAGCTATATCCCCTTTGCAGAAAAGAAGAAGGTCATCAGCAAACATTAGACTACTCAGGTTCATTCTTTTACAAAGAGGGTGAAATTTAAAATTCATAGTAGTAGTAGTATAAGCAAGGAGCCTGGTAAGGTATTCCATACAAATGGTAAACAATAAAGGAGAAAGGGGGTCTCCTTGTCTCAAACCTCGTTGCCCTTTGAACCACCCAAAAGAATCACCATTCAGAGACAAAGTATAGGTGGCAGTAGTCACACACTCCTTGATAAGATTGATAAATGACATAGGCATATTAAGCTCAATCATCATTTGAAACAATCCCATTCTACAGAATCATAAGCCTTCTGTAGATCAATCTTAAACAAACATCTAGGAGAGACAGATTTCCTCCCATAAAGTCTCACCAAATCCTGACAAATGAGAATTTTTTCCATGATGCTTCTGCCTTGAATGAAACCTCCCTGAGTGAGAGAGATAATGTGAGGTAGGACTTTAGCCAGCCTAGAGCAAAGAATTTTAGATATGCATTTGTACACCACATTGCAGCAGGCAATTGGTCGAAACCGCATTACGGTAGAAAGGGTTAGCCACCTTAGGAATGAGTGTAATGCTTGGTAGCATTCAATGTTTCAATAATCGGCCATTTCTCGAAAAATTCTGGATGGCCTCACAAAAATCCACTCCAATCTGATCCCAACTAGCTTTGAAGAACTGGCTAGAATAGCCATCCGGGCCAGGAGCCTTCTCATTAGGGATGCTAAAAAGCACATTCTTAATCTCATCATTAGTCACAGGACACATCAGTTGTTGAACATGAGATGCTTCACATTTGTTCCCATAACTCATAACCCTCTTGCTAACTGCCACAGTAGGATTGCTCCTCCCAAGAAGCTCAGTATAGAATTGAATGAAACTGTTCTGGATACCATTAGGAGTTACATGAATGTCTCCATTTTGATCAGCAATTTGAAGGACCTGATTCTGTCTTCTTCTAGTTCTTAGAACCCCATGAAAGTAAGCTGTGTTGGAATCTCCTTCACTGCTCCATTGAACTTTAGTCTTCATTGCGGAAATCTGCTTGAGCCTCTGCTAGCTTCCCATACTCCTCCCTTAAATGGCACTCCTGGAGAATAAGATCAGGATCATAAGGTCTCACCCCTAATTCCTGTTGCACCTGAGATAGCTTGGTGAGAGCTATATCAGCAGTCTTCTCAATATCAGTGTAATACTCCGTATTTATAAGTCTTGGGGTACTCTATCGAGTAGGCCTTACTCTGTCGAGTAAGGATAAGTTGCGAAATAAAATAGTTTCTGACCTGTTGGGTACTCGATCGAGTAGCTGGGGCACTCGATCGAGTAAGGGGGTACTCGATCGAGTACCTTGGGTACTCGATCGAGTGTCCGGTTTTACGGGGAGTTTTCTCGAGTTTTGTTAATTATGCGATTAAGGTAGTCATTATTCTAAATCACTTTTACAAAACCTAAATTCCTGTTTAAGAGAGAAAGCAAACAAGTTCATCTTCTTAATCGCATTCTTAGCAATTCTCGGAGTTCAGACGGTCAGTTCTTGTCGTTGTTCGTACCGTTGAGTTCCTTGCGTCGAGGGTAAGATCTATGTACCCTTTTTATTGTATTTCCTTTGATTTGGTTAAACCCTAATTTAGAGATTGGGGGTTTTATGTGTAGTATGTGATGTGGTAGCCTCTATGTGTTGTATGATAGGAGGAGGGTTCATAGAAGAGGCCTTTTGACTCAGCAGTAGAGACCGTCTGATTGTGTGCTTACCAGGTAGGATTTCCTACTCAGTATTAGTCCCATAATGGGATATTGGTTGATGTATTGTAATTGGATGTTTGATATAATAATTGTATTGTGATTGTGGTTGTGATTGTTGTTGATTGGTTCTCGAGATGCGTTCTCGGCTGAGTGGGGTCACTTGCGGGAGTGGCTTCACGCCCTAGTTTCGCCCTTCGTGGAACCCGCCACGGAAGGGGATGTGCACATTAATGGACAGGGTTATCGCTCACTATGTGGAGCGGGGATTTGGTGGGTACGGCTGCGGTCCCCCATCGCGGGCTGGTCCAAAGGTGGACGATCGATGATTGAGATTGTTGGGATTGGTGTGATTGTATGTGTGACGGTGTGAGCTGTCTGTTTATCGGATTGTTGATATGTATATAAATTGTGTGATTAGTACTGACCCCGTTTAAATGTTTTAAAAACTGTGGTGATCCATTCGGGGGTGGTGAGCAGTTGCTTGACAGGTATATCTTGGATACGCGTGGGATCTAGCTGGGGATAGAGTCATCACATATCAGAGTCTTTAGTCTTCCGCTGTGTTTGTTAAGGCAGTTCCATTTAATTGGTTTATAGTTTGAGAACAGTTGTATTTTGCTTACAGTTGGTTTTGTTATGTAACCACTTAAACTTATTTAATAAAGTATGTTTCTTCATTGTCTTATGATTATCATGCCTCGGGTAACCGAGATGGTAGTATCCTTATACCTGGGTGGTCCTGGTAAGGCACTTGGAGTATGGGGGTGTTACAAATGGTATCAGAGCGACGATCCTGAAACCTGTAACCAATAAATCCAATGAATATAGGGAGTCAATTAAAATGAATCCGGAGTAAAGGTTGTAGGAGCTAATGCAAAGACTTGGGAGACGTCCTAAAGTCGCGAACTCGCCCTACAATTTTGAACCGGTCACCTTGGGATATGAGTCGGGATCGCTATGTGTTTACCTTGTGTATTGTGTATCTATATAGTAATGTGTGGTATGAACCAGTGAATGTATGATTGTGGAGAATGGGGAATGTGGATAAAGATGGCGACGATGTGATTTTGTATATGGTTTGTTGAAAGCATGTTGCATGATAGTTGGTTTACATGTTGGTTGGAATCATTGGAAAAGTATATGAGAATGATGAATGATATGGTAGAAAAAGAAAGTAGTTCGTATATGAGGATGTGTGATGAATAATGATGTTGCAGGACGAATGATTTATAATGAGGCAATCCTACTAACATGTGGTTAGGGGGTGTGATAAGATTTGTTTTCGTAGTTTTGTTTGCGTAAAGCTATGTATTAGGTTCGTATAATTGTCTACTATCGTATCATATGCGCTTGTTAGATGAAGTATGTGATTGAACTAGATGAATTGATTGGAAAAGATGAAGTGACAATTTCGTAAGGATATGAATTTCTTGATTATGGAAGTGTTTATGTGATGAAGTGGATTTGTAATGTTGTTGTATTAGCAACATGAAAATAGGATTTGTAGTGTATGAGTGTGGTTTGTGTTATGAAAAGTTATGAAAATTTAAAACATGCGGGTAATACATGATTGAAAGTTGAATGTTATATGAGCATGATAGATGGTAATGTTTGGCTTTTGGTAAGAAGTAACATGAAGAATAGAGGTTCAATGATATGTGTTTTGTATAACGAATTGGATGAAAAGCATGATGGTTGTTTATAACGTGGCACTTGATAACACGAAGTAGATTATTTTGTTGATTGTATGAGGAGTCGCGCAGATTTGAATGCGTAGTTGTAATCATAATGTTGAAATAATAATGAATGCATAGTACGTTGGGGTATGTGAGATAACATGTGGGTAGTATTCACGAGTCTGCATGACTCGATCGAGTGGGTTTGATTCGATCGAGTGGGTATTTGTCGTTATTTTGACCCGAAATCGTGTTTTTGGGCACTCGATCGAGTACCTAGGGCACTCGATCGAGTATGAAATCACTCGATCGAGTAGCCAGGCTACTCGGTCGAGTAGGTCGAGATCGGAAGGTCTGTTTGGGTTCGAGTCGGGCACTCGATCGAGCATGTTGGGCACTCGATCGAGTAGCCTCAACTCGATCGAGTAGGTTCTAGTACTCGATCGAGTGGGGTCTGTGCAGGTCATATGCGCGTTTCGGGTCATATGTTTATCTTTTGACATTCGTTGCATAATATGTTTAATTCAAAGGTGTTGTATTACTTCTTTATGCATTGTTTTACATGTATGTTGGTCCTGAAGCGTAAGTTACCCAATCTTATGATGTAAAGAGTGGCAGTTATGATGAGTATGAGTTCGGTGGGGAGGACATGAGTTATATGTGATTATGATAGACGGTGGAAAAAGAAAAGGAAGATTGGTATAGTTTACTGAGGCATGGCGCACGTTTTGCGAGACGGGATGAGTGATATGATTGTGTGTTGAGTAATGTAAAAGTAAGTGAATATGGGCAAGGGATGATGTGAGTATAATGAACGTGAGAATAAAAAGATTGAAAGTAAGGATGTGGATAGTGGCAGCTTGAGATGTGTAAAGAATTATGGAGGGAAATGGTTAGGAGTCGTGTGGGTTATGGATATATGTAGTGAAAGTTCGTTTAAAGAGGTTGAGAAGAGTAATATATAGTGAACTTTGTGGAGACATGTCGCGAGGTGTATTTGTACACAGTGAGTGAGTTTGGGAGGTTTGGTTTATTAAAATATGAAACTACTGTGTGATTTCCTTGGGTAATTAACGGTATTAAATGAATTCGATTTCTAGAGATGTAAAAAGGGAGATGCAATTGTTTGAACATTAAACGTTGATTCTATGGATAGATTAGTGGCAAGTGTGAGTGATAGCATAATAGGAGAATATCCATGGTAAGAAAGAGTGAGAGGATGTCGGTAGAAAATAATGGAATTTGAGTTTTGGAGCAACGAAGGGGTAACTGGAATTCTAAAGAGTTAGCTAGAAGGAATAAGGAGTTGAACTATTAATTGGTATTATTGAGTGTAAAGAGAAAAGAAGGATAAAAGTAAGCTGAGGAAAATGTTCACCGGAGTTATGTGATATAAAGGTAAGGAATCATCGAAATGTGTGATAGTATCACGAGGATGTTAGCTAAGGGTTATATAGGAGTTTCAAGACGACATGATTGATAATGAGTTTCGAGGAATTAAGGGAGTAAGAAGTTGGTGGAGTATTGGCACGATACGAGATATCCGTGGAGGGTTGGATGACAATACAAATAAGATAGTATTGGGAATAATGTTGAGGTAATTTTGTGGATGGGTTTGATGTTCGTTATTTGGAATGTTAACCAAAAATAGGAGAAAAACCATGTTATTTTGATATGAGTGTAAGAAGTTTGATATACGACGGTGGTGGCATGGTGGTGTTATCACTAGTGGTTAAGAGTGATGGTATATTAGAAAGGTAACAATTCTAACGAGGTTGATTTGGTAGGGACCCGATCGTTGTGTATGATGGTGAGAGGGTATAAGATGTGGTTAGATGAGGCGGATGCTAATAGTTGAATAGTAAAGGTATGGTTATATTTGGCAGGAAGTGATGGTTGTGCGAATGGGGGAATATGTTATGAGGGGCATATGAGTTAAACTCGGGCGGCAGGTAACCTTTATCGAGTGGTAACTTACGTGATCCGGATTGACTAGTTGGTTGTGACTACGGGTCTATGATATGTGTAAATGTTTGTGTGAGGTTCTGACCTCACAAGAAGTGGCATGGTGTGATAATTATAAAGTTGTTTTATGAATGTTCTGTAATATATATGTTGGGACACGGTAATTTAATTGAATGATATCCAAAAAGGTAATAATTTGATTAATTTGACATGGCTAGTTATAATTTTATGTGTATTAATAACACATGTGTATTCTGTGAAATGGTAGAGATGATGTTCATGAGATGCTTATCTGTTTATCCATATAATAGGTTGCGTGGTGATTTAATAAAGTGGATTTGAGTAAGTTTTTCTTGTCTGAGAAGTTATGCTGAGTCAGTGTTTATGGGAATTGTATGCAGTTGTGATGTCTATCGGTGTGGTTGTGGTGCCTCGGGTGGTGATCCGGGCACGGTACATAGTGCTGTGATGCGGGTATTTTCGCACTACGGTGTGGCTGTTGGTGGCGGTGTTGTGATGCCGTCACCGGTTATGGTGGAGTAGGCAGGATGATTATGATTCAAATTTCGAAAGTACATACCAGTTATACATAGATTGTTGTTTTGTTTGATGTTGCTCCCTGCCAGTTTCAGTTTGTGCGGATAGACGCACGATTGTCTTGTTTATTGATGTTTTCTTTACCGATTTCGGTTTGGGAATGAGGGTAGAGTGTGATATAAAATAGAGTTGTATATGTTTTTGTTGTTGTCATGGTATAGTGACATTACGTTGATGGGACACGGTTGTCGAGTTGTTATTCTGATACTTTTGATCTTGTTTTAAGATGAGGCTTTAGACATAGTCATGGTAAGTGATTGGTGGAACATGTGTTGTATTGATCTGGACGCTGCAAGTGGTTCATAATCAGATTTTGAGACTGTGAGTGTAGGGTGTTGGGAATTAGTGTCATAATAAAGTGTTGTATGAGTTTTGCGGTAATAAAGAAAAGAACTTGAGGATCTGGTATGAGTGTACGTAACGAGTGTAGATCGTGAGTTATGCTTTTGGGAGATAGGTGCCTTACATAGAGAGGTATGTTGTTTTGCAGTAAGAATGGAGAGTTGGTATGGTGATTTTGTTACGAGTTTTATGGTATAGGTTAGGTGGTGTGCCGTATGAGTTGAGGTATGAAAGATGTTTAAGTAAGAGAGCCTTGGATATGTGCAGGGCGAGTGTTTAGGTTATAGGTGATTATCTTTGACATGCGGTGGTGATGAGGATAATGAAAAGATATAACTAAGGATATAGTACTAGTAAGTTACGAGGACGTAACATTTATCTTAAGAGGAGTAGGATGCGATAAAAGAGATTTTGATGGTTGTACATATGGTAGTATATTTGGAAGTAGAGTGTTGGTGTAGCATAAGGTATGGATTTGTATATGTTGTGGTTGATAGTGTTAAAGGTCATGACCGTACTTGTAGTAGTTCGATGTTTAGGAGTGTGAGAATATTTCACCAAATATTGACAGTTGGATGATGATTTTATGAGTGTAAGTAAACTTCGAGGACGAAGTTCCTTTTAAGGGTGGTAGAATGTAACATTCCGTTTGATGTCTATGAGTGTCTCGATTTTGGATGTGATAGTGGATGATATTGTGGAGCTAGCAGCGTTAGAGGATGGTAGTTGGTTATGTATGGAGTTGGTGTCATGAGAGATATATATGTGGTGGATACGATATCGTGAGTCATGTTAAGGAAGTAAACATAGTTGGTGGAGTGGGTGTTAAGAGTTCATGTTCTATGTTCGGTCGAGTTCTTGAGTCCTTAGCTAAGTTGTTGTGTCTTGGTCGAGTCAGTATGGTTGTTTTTATGTATGGGTTGAACTTCGGGGACGAAGTTCCTTTTAAGGAGGGAAGACTGTAATACTCCGTATTTATAAGTCTTGGGGTACTCTATCGAGTAGGCCTTACTCTGTCGAGTAAGGATAAGTTGCGAAATAAAATAGTTTCGACTGTTGGGTACTCGATCGAGTAGTCAGCACTCGATCAAGTAAGGGGTACTCGATCGAGTACCTTGGGTACTCGATCGAGTGTCCGGTTTTACGGGGAGTTTTCTCGGGTTTTGTTAATTATGCGATTAAGGTATTTAAGCTTCATCGTCATTATTCTAAATCACTTTTACAAAACCTAAATTCCTGTTTAAGAGAGAAAGCAAACAAGTTCATCTTCTTAATCGCATTCTTAGCAATTCCCGGAGTTCAGACGGTCAGTTCTTGTCGTTGTTCGTACCGTTGAGTTCCTTGCGTCGAGGGTAAGATCTATGTACCCTTTTTATTGTATTTCCTTTGATTTGGTTAAACCCTAATTTAGAGATTGGGGGTTTTATGTGTAGTATGTGATGTGGTAGCCTCTATGTGTTGTATGATAGGAGGAGGGTTCATAGAAGAGGCCTTTGACTTTCAAGAGAGAGACCGTCGATTGTGTGCTTACTGTGGGATTTCCTACCCAGTATTAGTCCCATAATGGGATATTGGTTGATGTATTGTAATTGGATGTTTGATATAATAATTGTATTGTGATTGTGGTTGTGATTGTTGTTGATTGGTTCTCGAGATGCGTTCTCGGCTGAGTGGGGTCACTTGCGGGAGTGGCTTCACGCCCTAGTTTCGCCCTTCGTGGAACCCGCCACGGAAGGGGATGTGCACATTAATGAACAGGTTATCGCTCACTATGTGGAGCGGGGATTTGGTGGGTACGGCCGCGTCCCCCATCGGCGGGCTGGTCCAAAGTGGACGATCGATTGAGATTGTTGGGATTGGTGTGATTGTATGTGTGACGGTGTGAGCTGTCTGTTTATCGGATTGTTGATATGTATATAAATTGTGGGATTAGTACTGACCCCGTTTAAATGTTTTAAAAACTGTGGTGATCCATTCGGGGGTGGTGAGCAGTTGCTTGACAGGTATATCTTGGATACGCGTGGGATCTAGCTGGGGATGGAGTCATCACATATCAGAGTCTTTAGTCTTCCGCTGTGTTTGTTAAGGCAGTTCCATTCAATTGGTTTATAGTTTGAGAACAGTTGTATTTTGCTTACAGTTGGTTTTGTTATGTAACCACTTAAACTTATTTAATAAAGTATGTTTCTTCATTGTCTTATGATTATCATGCCTCGGGTAACCGAGATGGTAGTATCCTTATACCTGGGTGGTCCTGGTAAGGCACTTGGAGTATGGGGGTGTTACAATCAGAGAACTGAGATTTGTTCAATCCTCTCAAGAAAGGTTTCAGGTTTTTTAGCTTTTTCACTAACTCAAACATTTTTGTGCCTTTATTATGACATTGCCATCCTTCCTGCACCACTTCATGAAAGTTAGGAGCCCTACTCCACATATTGAAATACTTAAAAGGCCTAACCTTAGCAATCTGCTGGCTACCATTGCTCACCAAACAAGGAGTGTGATCAAAAAGACCCTCAGGAAGAAATTGAGCAATCAAATCAGGGTAAGAATTTTGCCACTCCTGGTTTATAAGCCATCTATCCAATTTACTGTACACCCTGTCTGCAGGGCATTGTTTATTATTCCAGGTGTACATTGCTCCCATGGCAGGACTATCTATCAATTCACACTGATGAATGCAATTCAGAAAAGGCTTAGCATCAGTTCTGGAAAAAGCTCCTCCAACCCTCTCATCTGCAGTAAGGACACAATTAAAGTCTCCTGCCACTGCCCAAGGCCCTTGTGTATATCCAGCAATACGATTCAAGTTATTCCAAAGAGACTCTCTATCCTTACTATCATTAAAGGCATACACTACAGTCTAGTTAAAACTCACATTCTCAGGCTTTTGAGTAATCAGCATATGAATATACTGGGAATCATATTCTATGAACTGAACATCATAATTGTTGGCTTGCCAAAGTATCCAAATACGCCCACCAGGATGACAGGCAGTGTTAGTAGAAATGCTCCAATTATTAAAAATATTCACAGCTTTATTCACATTCTTTGGCTTGATTTTAGTCTCAATTAAGCCAAAGATACCAACATTATTATCTAATAGAAATTTATTTATAACCATCTGTTTATTCTTCCTATTCATACCTCGTACATTCCAAAAACCAAGGTTTAACATTAATTAGGTTTTGGGATTACGTGGCCCTCTAAATTTGGCTCTAATTCCTTTGATGCTCCATTCTGAGTGCCAACCTGATCAGATATAGGTTTATCAAGCTTTGGGAACTCAGCAATCTGTACTAATACAGGCTCTTCTGATGCTCTCATTGGTTGCACTCTAGGAGTTACCAGTGGATTGTCTTGTACAGTGGGTAAGGCAATCACTGGTCTCCAGACTTGCTTAACTTGCTTCACAGGGGGAGGAGGTCTAGCATCTTTCTTGCTAATCACTCTGCACTGAGCCACCTCATGTCCCAACCTCTTACACCCCTTGCATGAGACTGGTTTCCATTCATATTCAATATCAATGTCAGTCACTTGATGTTTTTCTTCCATCACCTTAATATACTTAGGGAATTTTTGGTCCACTTGTACCTCTACCATAACCCTAGCATATCCCAAACGAGTCTTAAGATCTGTAGCAGTATCATTTTGAATATAGGATCCTATGGCCCCTGCTAACTTAGGAAGACTCTGCCCCTAGAACTTCAATGGCAGCTTATGCAATCGAACCCATGTTGGCACGCTCTTAATCTCTTCTTTCTCAAGGGGAGTGTCTTCCTTCCATGGTTTAATGATGACTGGCTTACTATCAAACAGGTAATGCCCAGCCTTCAATACCTGTTCCTGCATCTCTTTAGTTTGAAAACGAACCAAAAATATACCATTCGGCATAAAAGAGATTTTGTCTATCTTATGTTTGTACCATATACGACGTAAATATCCTTCTAATATGGCCATGGGAGGGTTTGCTCCTAAGACAAATCCATAGACAGCCTGTTTCCAATATTCCACTTCCTCATGAACATCATCATTAGTAATATGAATAACAGGGATGTCATCAGTCTCCATATTATGGGACTGTGTCTTACCATGCACGTGAGTCCATTCACCTTGTTCATCAACTTGTTGAGGCTATTCCTGCTCTGACTGAATGGGTTGCTCATCATTAATAGTTTCAACAAGAATCTCATCATCATCCAGGTTGAATGGTGTTATGCCAACCAGATCTTGCATACTAGCATGCTTTGTAGCCTCCTCATCATTAGGTTTTTGAGTCCTTTTCTTCGAACTAGAAGAATGTTGTTGCTTTCCTCTAGTAGTCCCCCCCTTCCTCTTAGTAATATTGCGAAGCTTTGCAGATTTCGAGGCCGAGTTCCTTGCCATTAGTGCAAGAGAATCCTCCTCAAAATCGCCAATAGAGTCGCCTTCTTAGAGAGGATTAGGGTTTTTGCTTCTTCAAGAATTTGATTTGGAAATAAGAGACAAGAAAGGAGCCGAAAATGTAGTGGCGGATCGCTTGTCAAGGATCCGGTTTCATGATGAATATGGAGAAACACCGATCAATGACTCATTTCCCGACGATATCTTGATGGCCATTCAAACACAACTTGAGAGGCACATCACCCCATGGTTTGCCGATTATGCCAACTATATTGTTAGAAGAGTACTCCCTCCAAATTTAAACCACAACCAAAGAAAGAGGTTCCTATTCGAAGTAAAGAGGTACTTTTGGGATGACCCAAACCTCTACAAGGAGTGTAGTGATGGGCTCTACCAGAGATGCATCCCTCAATAGGAAGTCCAAGGAATCTTTGAAGGGTGTCACTCATCACCCTACGGTGGGCACCATGGAGCAAGGAGGACCATTGCAAAAATTCTTCAATCGGGCTTCTATTGGCATACAATGTTTCAAGACACAAGGGAATTCATCATTCATTATGATGCTTGTCAAATAACGGGGAATATCTCTTGGAGGAACGAAATGCCACAAAGGGGCATTCTAGAGGTGGAGATCTTCGATGTTTAAGGGATCGACTACTAAGGTCCGTTTGTGACATCCAATGGGAATAAGTATATCCTTGTGGCCGTAGACTACGTCTCATAGTGGGTGGAGGCAATTGCCACTCCAAATGATGATGCAAAAACCACTACAGCAAATCATCACTTGCGCCACGAATTATGCCACGGGAACTCATAATTCGTGGCTAAGTTTTGCTTAGCCACGGGAAAAACTTATTCATTATTTTGGAAAAAAATTTATGCCACGGGATAACTTTTCCCGTGGCAAAAAGTCACTTCCGCCTCCCGTGGCAAAAAGTCACTTCCGCCACGAATTAGGCTACACCCGTGACAAATAATCATTTTAGCCACGGCCTATGTCACACCCGTGGCGAAATTTTATTTAGTCACGAATTGTTCCGTGGCAAATATTTTTTTAGCCACGAACAAAGAAACACCCGTGGCGAGTATCTTTTCCGACTTAAATATGAATGAAATTTAATCAAATATAATAATATGAAAATACATTTGAATATAAAAATTTAGAAACACTTTGATTAATTTAATTAATATTTTTTATTGTTTTATTTACTTTAATAAGAAATTTTTAAATTTTATAAACTTATATGCAAGCAAAGAAAAGTTTATCGTCTACTTTTTTGATTTTTTACAGATCACATTTATGTTTTGTAGGTTTTTCAAAATATTGATAATTTTAAAAAATTGTTTTAATATATACTCTGTTTATTAAAGTCGTGAATTTCTTTTACTTTTTTAAATTAAATTTTATAATCTTGAAAAACAATCTTAAATGATCGTATCACATTTAAAGATATAGCATATCAAATTGAATAAAAAAGTTATTTACCATCTATCTTTGAAAATCCAAAATTAATATATTGTTAAACTATTTCATTCAAAATTTTATTTCCAACTTTATTTGTAGGATATTTATAGAAAAATTTGAATTTGATATAAAATTTACGGAAATTTCCCATGGTACCCTCGAACTTTGCCAGATTACGCATGATACCCCTTATTTTAAGTTTCTACATATGTTGCCCTTGTGTTTACCTTTTTCATTCCCAGAATACTCTTTGGGGAAATTTCGTTATAACGTCGTTACTCCTATAAGTAATTTGATGAGTAATTGTGTATGTTATGTTGTTATTGTTATATTATTTAGGTACTAAATGTTAGTTTATTAGACAAAATAAGGATTTAGGTATTATTAGATGATGAATTGATAGTGTATTAGATAACAAAAAAAAGGCGTCACAAGGCATATGAGTAGCGGCGTTATGACGGAAGTTTGTCAAAGGGTATTCTGAGACTGAAAAACGTAAATACATAGGTACCATATGTAAAAACTTTAAAAAAAGGGTACCATATGTAATCTGTCAAAATTCGAGGGTACCGTGAAAAATTTACATAAAATTTAACTTGCTGAGAAAAAAATTGGTAAATTTTTTTTCATTGAAAATGAGCGCATCACACGGAAAAATATATAAATTATAATAATTTAAAGTCACATGTGCAAATAATGTGAAAATTTTAAGAAAAGAAACGATAAATCATAACAACGAGAAATCAGTTTAGGAAAATAAGCGATTCTTTTGTATAATAATCTTTTTCGTGGTTTTTGGGTAAAAAAGTGACTATTTTTTGGTTAATAGTGATCACTTTGGGGAAAAACGACCTTTAATTATAAAAAGCGGTCATTATTTTACCAAAAAATGGTCTTATTTTTTATATCGCAGGTACAACGGTTATACAATAGAATTTGCGAAGAAAAATATACGAAAAAAATGAGTACATGAGAAATGAAAATAAGTATGTCGATAAACAAAAGAAATAAAAAAATGTTAGGAAAACACAATTAATTTTACTTTTTGGAGAAAATGGTTTACTGACTTAGGCAAAAAAAAAATGATGTCAAAATCATTAATCAGGAGGTTGATGTCGAAAATTTAATTGTTTCGGCCAAAATAATGTTTTTCCCGCAAAAATTGTAAAACATGTAACATTTATGTAATTAAATTGTACTAAAGGTAAGATTTGAAAGAAAAAAAATAAACTTAAAAGGATTCAAAGTGCTAATTATATCAACAAAGGTAACATTCAATTTCGGTGGCACATCAAAATAACTCTACGGTTAAGCGTGCTCATGTGAGAGTAGTTTTGGGATGGGTGACCTCCTGGGAAGCCTCTCCGATGCTCACAAATGCATGACTCTTGAAACGAAATAACGTTCAAATGAATCAAGTTAACTAGCGAAACAATTACCTAGATTGTCACGGTTCCGTATATGATAAAATACCCATTGTGAAAAATAAATAAATTATTTTACGTTTTATTTATTTAATTTTCATATATATTATTTGCCACGGGAATTATTTTTTCGCCACGGGAAATTTCTTTGGCCACGGGAGTTATTAGCCACGAGAGAATCCGTGGCCAAAAATTCAATAATAGCCACATTCTTGTTTTTCCCGTGGCTATCCCTTTGCCACGACCACTTGCGCCACGGAAGGTATTCCCGTGGCAAAATGATTTAGCCACGGAAATTTAGTACTTGCGCCACGAATTTAGCCGTGGCCCAAGTGCTCATTTGTAGTAGTGAACGGTCACCAAACTCTTCAAGAAAATAATCTTCCCAAGATTTGGAGTTCCTAGAGCAATCATAAGTGATGGAGGAACGCATTTTCATGAAAAGAAACTCGCATCTCTTTTGACTAAATATGGTGTTCAACATAGAACCGGCTTGGGATATCATCCTCAAACAAGCGGTCAAGTTGAAGTTTCGAATAGAGAGATCAAGCAAATCCTTGAGAAAGTCGTGAACAAGACCCGAAAAGATTGGAGCACGAAGCTTGATGACGCTCTTTGGGCTTATAGGACGACCTATAAGACTCCCATAGGAGCCTCCCCTTACAAGCTTGTCTATGGAAAAGCGTGTCACTTGCCAATCGAATTGGAGTACAAAGCTTTTTGGGCAATCCGAGCACTCAATCTTGATCTCAAATTGAGTGGTCAAAAGAGGATGATTGAAATTCAAGAGTTGGAGGAATTCCGACTACAATCCTATGAGAATGCCAAGATTTACAAAGAAAGGACGAAATTGCTCCATGACAAGAGGATTAAGCAAAAGGCCTTGCACAAAGGGGATAAAGTCCTTTTATTCAATTCCCGCTACCGACTTTTTCCGGGAAAGTTGAACTCTAGATGGATGGGTCCCTATGTGATAACCGAAGTCGGAAAATATGGAGATTTTGAAATCAAGGCGCAAGATGGAAGCAAATTCAAAGTCAATGGTCAAAGGTTGAAGCCATACTATGAGGGAGCGTTTACTGGGGAGGTCGAGGTCACCTACCTCGGGCCTTCTCATCCTTGAAAGAACCATCAAAAGGGAGAGTTTGGTGGAGTCCTCCCTAAACCACCACTTGTAAATATACTAACCCTCTAACTTGTATTTATAATTTTATTGCATTCATTTAATTATAAGCATAAACTTTTTACATGAGAGTAAGTGAGGGAGGGTCACTAACGAATTTTGAATGAAGGAAGGAACCAATCTTCAAGTATGGGGGAAGCATTTATGAGAGGAAAGGAAATCAAAGGAAAAATTCGCAGCCTGAACCCGAGCGTCTTCATTGGAATCCGCCCGTCCTGCTGCAATCCGGGCGTGTTTGGCGGAATCCGTCCGTCCTTTTAAGCTGTGAAATTGAAATTTTGGGACTGTTGAAGAATTCGAGCGTCCTGGCCTAAAAGACGCTCGTCCTGAGGAATCCGCCCGTGTTTGTAAAAAGACGGCCGTCTTTTTGCATGTGCATTTCAAGAAATCTCACTGTCTCAGAATCCGTCCGTTTTTGGGAAAAGACGCCGGTCTCCTTTCAGAAGAATCCGAGCGTCTTGGGGTCGGGACGCCCGTCTTGGTGGCGTCATATTTTTGGAAAGTTAACTGTGACAGAATCCGGGCGTCTTCCCTTAAATCCGCCCGTCCCGAGAAGCTGGAAACCGAGCGTCTTATGCTCGAATCCACCCGTCTTCCTGCGATAATTCGGCCCGACTTTTCTTAATTTTATTACACCCCACCACACAATTTGTGACACATCACCCTTCCTTCCACTTGTATTATAAAAACCCACCTCCTTATGACTCCAAAGCATATCCCAATCACTCTTTTACCCCACAAAATCAAAAACCCCCAATTTTCTAGGGTTTCAAAAGCAACTTTTAATCCACAAAGAGCATCTTTATATTTTAACAAATCCAAAAATTCCAGCTCGATAATCAAGGAATGGCACCAAGGAGATCTTCTTTTAGGGATGGGAGGAGACCAAGGGTAAGAGGAAGTTCTTCTACCTCCCACATCAACACCTTAAGAAGAGAGCATGAAGAAATTGTGGATCTTACAAGGCTTGATAACTTCTCAAATGTCGAATTCGTCAATGATGTGCGAAGACTAGTCTTCCACCGGCTTCTTAGTAAGAACATTCTCCCTACTAAGTTTTTATGTCATAATACTTTAAGGAAACTTGGGATTTATCACCATGTGGAAGCTCTCTTTGAAGTATTTGGTCTCTCTACCCTTTTCCACATGTATGAGCAAACTTACCGATCCCTTGTGCTTGAATTTTTGAGCTTCTTGAAGATTACAACCTTGAATAGAACAATATGCATAGAATTTAGGTTGGAAAGTGTTTCAAGAATGATGACTCTAGTGGAATTCGCAAATGTGCTTGGTCTCGATGTCTCGCCTACCCGGACATCGAAACCAAAGAAATATAGTGTTAAGCCCCTATGGAGAGCCATGACCGGCCGAGATTTCATATACACCAAGGAGTGTCTTGCTTTCCAAATTCAAAATCCTATTTTGAGACTCACTTACCGGTTCCTCTCCGGCACCCTCCTTGCTCGCCGAGACCCGGCAATCGTGAATCAACTCAATCTTGTGTTCATGTAATCTTACCTCAATATTCAAGGAAGGAGTGTGTACCACTTCAATGCGCCTCTTGTTCTACTCGAAAAATGGGCAAAGTTTAGGAATGGTGATGATGATGGGATGAAACACATTGTAAATGGAGGGCTCATTACAAGGCTTGCGAAGCATTTCAATCCGAAATTCAATGAGAATAATGAGTATGCTCCTCTTTCGGGAAACACAAGGATAAATGAAGATCTTCTTCTTATTCATCATCATTGGATAACCCTTGAGGGGGTTGATAAGAGGATCAAGTGGATAACGAAAGGAAGTGATCCGATCTACCTACCAATGACCGGCCTACCACGAATCTCCCCAAGAAGAGGACCTTTATCACCAATCCCATCCTACCTCATCCCTCCAAACCCAACCCAATCAAGACAAGAACCACCACCTCCAAATCCACAACAACAACAACAAGAGCAACAATCTCAAGATGAGAAAATAAAAGTGCCTCCCTACCCATTTCCTTATCAACCGTACAACCATCCCAACCCCTTTAATCTTCCCCGTGATGACTTTGTCACGGGAATTCTACAAGATTTGCACTTCCGACAATATGAAGCTACCATGGACAATTATTATGCACTCTATCCTCAATACCACGATATGATTTAAAGGGGAAAGATTAGTGAAGAGGGAGCATTTCCCTCTTGGGCACAAATGGATTTACTCTTCCCCAATTCGGAGAAGGCAAATGAAGGAGCAAACGGGCGACAAGAGGAAGGGAGCAACAATTCTTGCGGAGGGGATACGGTGGAGCTTGATAGTGAAGAGGACGAGTTCATGGACCCGAATACAAGTGATGCATCAAAGGAGATATGGGATAGTGATCTAGAGGGAGATGATGGCGATCTCTAGAGGATCTCTTCATAGCTAGATGGAGCGGGCGTGAGGCACCCATCTCAGTTTAAGTGAAGTTTCCTCATCTCCTCTCTTTAGTTTCAATTTTCTTGAAAGAAGTTTATGTTTTGTTAACTTATATATTATTTAATCTTGATCATGGTTGGAGTAGTCCTAGAAACATAGAGGACTAACACCTCAGCCCCATTGAGGTGTTCTTATTTCATTGTTCCCACCTTTTGAAAATCCAAAATGACAAATTTAGTTTCATGCATTGCATCTTGTGTGCATGAACTACCCCAACTTTAGGACATTAGAAATAATGTCTAACTCGGTTTGGGGAAGTACATGCATACGCAATGGGAGGTAATATAAATTACGCTCTCCGTCATAAACAAAAAACCATGCATCATGTAGTGTAGATTAGTGTAGCTTGCATTTAGAGTAGAATTCATGCATCATGCTTGCATGATTTCCCATCATTCTGGCCATTGAGGACAATGCCCATATTAGTATGGGGACGGGGAATTCTAACTTAACTTTTATTCAAAAATCCAAAAAAAATCAAAAAATTTGAAAAACCATAAAAATTTGAAAAGGATTGAAAAACCAAAAACAAGTTCATTTCCTTTGTAGTGTAGTCATGTATATATTGTTGTATATATTGTGTTTGTTTTATCCTTGTTCACATTGATCGACTACGCCACATCCGACACATGAGGATATTGAAGACCGCATGGTATGATCTTTCCAATCTCCTTTTTCCTGTTTATGTTAATGACTATGTGGCTTTATTTTGATTGATGCGGTATAACAATGTGAACTTAGGACTTGCATTTAGTTTATATGGCATATTAGTTGGTAGAATCATTTGCATTAGGATATTTATATGCTATTTGCATCATGGCATGTAGTTTGCATGTTAGAAAAATTTTGCGAAACCGTCTACTTGGGAAGCTTGACAAGTATATATAGGCCCTAGTAGATGCTTTTTCTTCTTAAGACTTTGCTTGTTAGAATACTTGTAAAACACCCTAGGATGTGTCATGCTAGTATCCTTTGACCCATGGATTAAGGCCTAGTCAAGAGTACTTTGTGGTGTGATAACTCCTTGGCTACCGTTTATTCCAAGGTGACCCTTGAAACCATGCATCCATCCATCATCCATGTTCTACCACATTTTTGTCATCAAAGGGAATGGGCACAAAAAGAAATCAATTTGAGTTCAATGAAATGAAAAGTGAAAGAAAGTTTGCAAAAAAAATGCATCAAATGAAAAGAAGAGCAAAAATAGAACTCCTAAAGCTTCAAATATAAGCCACCCTCACTACATATGGGGTGACTTTGAAAATGTTCAAAAGAAATGCAAAGAAAAGTTGAAAGTTGTCACTTATTGAAATGCCAAAAATCAAAAAGAAATGGCAAAGAAGTGTTCTCAAATGTTATATGCCACAAAAAATTGGGGGGAAAAACAAAAACAAAAGCAAACTCCCAAAGTGAAACTCAAATATCTAATGATCCCTTTATCCATCGTATCCATTTTTGTGCATGGTAGAGAGGGAACGACCCTTCTTCTAGTCTAGGCAAGAGGGGGAATTCCGCGATCCTCCAGTTTTCTAACACCATAGGGAGTCTATTCTTGACAAAAGCATTTAACGATTGAGGACAAAGGTACCCTAGCTTGACACAATTTGGAGGTGATTTATTGGTATCCTTCTAGGCTTAGTAGTTTGAAGAAATTACATCTATGAAGGAGTGTGTACCCTTGAATTGCTTCCCTTGTAGATAATTTCCGCCACTTAGATGAGGAAAGTGGCTATTCTTTTGTAGATGCATCCATTATTTGATTTTGTGTGCTTAATGTTTGGATGTGTCGCCATTTTGGCAAGACCCACCTTGCCTTGCAAGAAGGCATCCTACCTCATGGTTGTCTTGTTGTGAGATGAAGGGGCGGAGTGAGACACGCTAATTGTCTCATATCGGCTATGTTATTAGGTTAGTTTAAAATAATGGTCCTAGTCTTTGTCACCTCTTTACTCGGGACGAGCAAAGGTTCGGTTTGGGGATATTTGATGTGACCATAATTAGAGCATATTTAGTCCCCGAATTAGCCTTGTTCCCATGCTTTTTAGTGCATATTTGTGTCATTTATTGTCTTTAGTTCTTTGTTTTGCATATTCTTTGAGGTTTTGATCCCTTTGTAGGAAAGGAGTGAAAACCTTGCATTTTCATGACAAAATGAGGCTAAATTGATTTAATTCAATGACCAAGCATCAAGGAGAGACAAGATTAGAAGGCCTTTGTACATACTATTGTAGATGAGCAATGATGAGAAAAGATCCTTGCATCCCCGAGGAAATCCCCAAGGATTTTATGAAGAAAAAGGAAGAAAAGAAGAAGAAACGAGACTGCCCAGCAATCCGTGCGTCTTCTCTAGAAGACGCCCGTCTCCACCACCACAATCCGTGCGTCTTCTCCCCAAGACGCCCGGGCAAAGACTCCAGAAGACGCCTGTCTTCACTCCAAGACGCCCGGGCAGAAACCACCAAATCCGCCCGTCCCGTGCTAAAGACGCCCGGATTCCCAGGCAGACCCATTTTGTCTTCTTCAAGCTTCAAGGAAGGATGCACATCTTTTTCTAGAGACCGGAGTCTTTCCAAAAAGACCGGCATTTCCTTAAGTAGGGACTTAATCGTCATTTAAGCCCTTAGTTAACCCTAATTCATCCACCTAATCCCCACTATAAATACCCCATTAGTCTAATTAGAAGAGCATGTTCTTCTTAGCAATCTTTAGTGTAGTTAATATCAATCAAATCTCTCTTTAATCTTGTAATCAACAATTAATCAAGTTTTAATACAAGTTTTATTTCCTTAATCTTTCTCTTGTTCATCCTTTATTTTGGGTAATTGAAGATTATTTGGATTATTATTGGGAGATTGACAACCTCTCAATCAAGCATCAAGTGCTTCTTTTATTCTTTGCTTTATTATTGGAATCATTAGTAGGTATAATTCTCTTAATCCCTCTTTAATTATTGTTAATCACTTTCATTTATTCATCATGTTTCACTTTGTTGGTATGATTGACAACCTTGCTAGTACGTTCAACATGATAATGAGTGAGTAGTTACTTAGCTAGGGTTAATGGGTAATTAGGGGAAACCAACATGGGGAATAATTCATGCTTAAATTAATATGCTTTCATAGTTTATTTGCTTGCTTGTTGTGATCTCAACTCATGCACATGTTATGTTTGATGAAATGTGAGCCTATGAATCCTTACATTTTTTACCCATCACCTATCTTTTCAATGAGACTTGTAAGACATAAACCAACTCGAGTCTCATTAGACCATGCATGTTGTTGAGTAGGGAAGACTAAGTCGACTTGTAAGTGTTGTACAATCTAATCGATTCGGCTCCGGGACCCAAACTTTCCTAGGATTGTAAGATATAAACCAACTCGATCCATCACAACAATAATTGCTTGCTTATAACTTGAAAATATGTTTGTATGGTCAATTCCCATGAATCTCCTATGACCCCATGACACCCTAGTGCCTTTTACCAATTGTTTACATCCCTTTTAATTCATCTTGCTTTTTTACTTTCATTGCTATTTAGTTTAGTGATCTTCTACATCAAACCCCAATTGTGACACCCCTTAAGACACCACTAGTTGCAATAGAAATCTCATCTTAATTCCCGTCCCATGGGATCCGACCTTTACTTGCCTCTTTACTAATTGTAGAGTTGTTTGTGAAGTTATAAATTGTGTTTTGGTCTAGGTGCTCCTAACGATAAGTGACCGAAAGATTTAGTCCCGACCAACTTTTCAGATATTTTATGATATTCTTAAAGCTTATTAGTATTACTAGTATTAGTCGTTATCTTAAGTTGAAGCAAATGATATTGTTTATACATTATAGTGTTAATTTATAGATGTGACCTTGATATTGTATTATGATTTTTAAAAATGCTAGGATATTCATGAATTTTTTTTTAGAATGACGAGGGATTTCGCATTGTTTTACAAAAGATACACTGATAATATGAAAGAGTTCAACTCAAAGATAGCTGAACCTGTTGGAAATGATACAAAATCGGATGAACTGAGAAGTGATAAAACAGAAGCAGCTGAATCTCCTCCCAAGGATGATACTGTAGAAGAGACTGGTGAAAAAACTGGTGAAAAAACTGTTGATGGCAATGATGATAAGGTAGAATAAAATACAACTGAAAAAGGTCAATTTGGCAGCCAAATTCCTCAAACACTACGTTTTATGAAAGATCCATTCTACCATAGCTTTATCGGCGATTTGGTACTGAGGGCAAAAGAAATATATGATTATTCACAAGGGATGCCATCATTCGACGTATGGACTGAGATGTTGAAAGCTCAGTATAAAGAATTGGACAAGTCTTATGGTGGTTGTACTGATAAAGACCTCCAAACGGATTCTCAAGTAATCATTGATGACATGATTTATGGGGATATGAAAGAATGCCCTAATTTGGATGAGATATTAGCTGATGTGAATATTCAAAATGAAGAAATGAATGAGGAAGTCGTATATTCCCATAAAAGAGATGAACATGCAAGTGAAAATAATAAAAAAGGCAAAACAACAACTGTTCAAAAAGGAGGAATGAGTGAGTCAAGGAGTTTAGTTAGTGACTATTTGCTCCACTCAAAGACTATACCAGAATGTACACTGTTGGTATCTCAGAACTTAGGTTGTACCGTAGAATGTGGACAACCAGATAAGCAAATGAGACTACTGTCAGAATTCTTGGTGGGAAATAGACAGTTGTTTGAACCTGTTTTGAAGAAACGGAAAGAGGTGATGGATTATTATTTCATTCACGATGATACAATTGAGAAATCGTAAGTCTCTTTTCAAACATTAAAACATTTAAAAGGCTTACTGCTATTTTTAACCATATTAGTACATTGATCTATAATTTGGTTGATAATGTATGACAGAGAAACACTTGCATCATATGGGACTTACCATGTAATTTCAAGATCAGATATAGAATCATTATTGCCTAATGTGAAGATTGAGTCGTCTGTGATTGAATCGTGGTCAATTTTGATGAATGAGTTGTCAAAAAAGGAACAAGAAGCACCAACACCTAAAAGGATTTTGTTTGGGCTTGCACATGCAGTAAGTTCTATTTCTTAAAATTGTGATATTGTATTAAAAAGTTTGTATTATTGTAAAATATTTTTAAACCAGGACTGCAAAAGAATTTTAAACCATGACTGATAAGATTGTTTCAAAAATATGTGATATTGTAATGCAATGTTTGTGTTATTGTAATTTAAGCCAATTGTTATTTCAATAAGTGTGATATTGTATTGAAGAGATTGTGTTATTGTAGTGTAAGACAGTTGTTATTGTAATACTGATTAATAAAACATTTTTCTACCATTGAAAGGAACCTATTGTGTTATTGCAATGTTACAGACACCTATAGAAAACATATTAATACTAAATGGAGATGACTTTGAGAAGACGGAAACACTTACTAAAGAAATAGCTGGAGCATGGGATACATGGACAAATGTTTGCAGGCAGCCATTGAACTTAAATTCAGATCTGGTAAGACACTAGCATTATCGCAATTGTTTGTGTTATGCCATTTATTTACTGATTAAATTGATAAATTCTTTCACGCAAACTTTATTAGGTGTTCCTGCCTTTGCTGATAAGCGAACATTATTTTTGCATATGCATCAATTTTGAAAATGAAACATTGGACTACTTAGACAATAGGGTCTATGACAACTTCGAAGAATCAGATTTTTTTTACCTTGCTGAGTTGGATGTAAGTCGTAAACTCAAACTTTACTGCAAAATACAGGTTGTGTTTTATTAAATTGGAGAAAATTTGCTTTACGTTAATGAGATTTTTAATTTTGTCAAAAAATTATAGGCAAAGACATTTGTGAGTTACATGTGCAGCAAAGGTATAAAGCAAGGCGAAAAAGTGCAGATGTTTCCCTTAGTTAATAAGAAATTCAAGTGGCAAACAGATAATTTTAACTTAGACTGTGGGGTATTTATGATGCTGCACATGATGTTTTACAATGGGGAAGTATGATTGTGATTTGAATGATGAACTGAAGAGGGAATTATATCGAGCTGAGATAGCAGCAGCATTAGTTTTGAGTGATTATAACCATACCAGGACTGAAACAATGGATACTGTTGCAAACTTCAACACAGTAGAGGAATCGTTGGAACCAATCCTGTTGGAAAAAAGGAGGCTAAAGAGAGAAGAGAAAGAAAAAGCAAAAGCAGACAGTCGGAAGAAAGTTTATACACCCAAGTAAAAAATCAAAGGTTAATTACTTTTATTTAGGCGCTCATTTTTTTTTTGTAAACAACATAGTTGCATTTGGTACTAAAACAGTTATATCATCTGAACTGTTCTTTAGGATTCAAAAGACCAGACGACAATGATTGCAATACTAGTGTCTTGGGTAGCCGTCGAAAAGGAAATTCAGATGGTCTTGGGTGCACATACAACTGTGGCAAACTGGTTATGTGTTGGTTGTATCCAAATTTATGAGGAACAATCAAGCACTTTTAGCAAGCTTGTTGAAATTAAGAAAAGAAGTACTTGACTGCTGCTTATTGGACGACCACACATTCTCAATAGAGTAAGATTGAAAACTATTATGATATCCTCAAATATTTTAACTGATGCTCATCATTTATTTAGTAGCATATAAAAAGAGTATTTCCACTGATGCTCATCCTATACCATTGCTTGCAGCGAAAGCGTTGCTGTCTACGGCAAAGAAGCAAAACTCCTCAGAGAGGATATACTATCAATACAACAGACGATGAATGTCACAAGCAAAATGATTGAATGTTGGGCACATCTACTGAATGACATTGAGTAGAAGGATCACAGCACAACAACTTTATTGTTTTTCGGACTTCGCCACATGGTATGCAATATTATTTACAATTAGTTTAGATATTTCATTGTAAATTTAAGATTATTACAATGAATATGTGGTATTATTGTTAAACAACTGATTTGCAAACAGGATGATTTTCACGCATTATATCAACAAGTAGGGGATGAAAGTCAGGATGAAACTCATAAATTGAGGATTTTCGAAGTTTGGGATACTTTTATTACCGTAAACAAGGGTACATGCAACTTGACAGCTGAGATTGTTTTCGCACCAATGCTATTTGAAGACCATTACTTCTGTGTTTGTATAAACTTTAACAAAGAAAAGGTTGAAATCCTAGACAATACATCCTATGATAAATGGGAAGATACAACTGTTTACAAACTGGCATATATTGTGGTAAGTTGAATGCTTTAGTTGATAATGGAAATCTGAAAAATTGTTGGATAATATATGTGTTTTTCATTCTCATGGTTTGCTTGCAATGTGTCAGGCTTCATGCATGAGTGACTATCTGGAAGCAAAGAAAAGGCCGAGAGCTAGAGAAATAATAGAATTTAACATTAAACAACGTAAGCTTCAAATGGCAAAAACCGGAACTAAAGAACAATGAATCCGGCACGTTTCTAATGCTGCACGTGATAAGGTATGAGGGAGAAGTATTTGAAGCAGATCTTGATGGAAAGGTCGGGCGCAGATACTACTAGGCAGAAATGGCAACAACATTACTCTTGGCTGACATAAATGGAATTAGGGATCAACTCATTGAAAGGGTAGCAGAGTTCACAGCAATAAAGGATGAAGTCTGGCCTCAACTGAAAATGAAAAGAGATGCAGCGATGAAGAAAAAACCTGTAAAAGGAGGCAAGGGTGAAGATGTGCATAAGCCGGTGAATACTGAAATGCCTGTTCTTCATAGTTCTCCTAACAACAGGTAAATAAAAAAAAAAAAAAATGGCTAATCGGATATAATAATGTCATTACTTTGTGAGACATTCGTTTTTGTTTTATTTAACTATAGACATATATTAATGAGTATCTGTGCACATATTCAGGATTGCATTGGTATTGTCAGTGTGCAAGGGCAAAACACAAGTGGCGGTCAGAGGATCAAAACAGTTGCACAATATGCAAGAGTAAGAGGTCGAGGTAGAGGCAGCAATGTGGGAGAATAGAAAGTGTTTAATCTGAGTTAGGAAAATAGGTTTGAAGATTGTTTTGTAATAGATAGACAAAAATGGTACAATGTAGGTCGTTTGATAAGGTTTTGAAAATGAATTTGTAATGAAGATATATCAAACTACTGTTAATGTGCTATTTCAAAAGGTTCATTCATCTATTTGTTCATCTTACATGTGCAAATTCAATGTCCAGAATACAGGTGTGATATTGTATTGAATGCATTGCGAGATTGTATAATGTAAACCGTGGTATTTTAACTTTAAATCGAACATTAGGTGATATTGTTACTTTAAAATCAGTCAAAGTGACGGATATTATTTGGAAAATGTAAAACATGTGATATAGTAATTCTTATTGAACAAGCATTGTTCACCCTTGACTGACAATCTCTTTTTGGAAAGTGTGATATTGTATTCGATATCTTGTGATATTGTATGGCAAAACAACCGATATTGTAAAACTGTGAGGATAATCATTATTCCCCAATAAGTAAGATATTGTATTGAATATTGTGTGGTATTGTATTGAATACATTTTGATATTGTAAAGAATACTGTAATTAGTGTGATAGTTGTGGTATTTATTTGAGACAAGTATGATATTATATTCGATATCTTATTATATTGTACGGCAAAACAACTGATATTGTAAAACTGTGAGGATAATAATTATTCCCCAATAAGTAAAATATTGTATTGAATATTGTGTGGTATTGTATTGAATACATTGTGATATTGTAAAGAATAGTGTAATTAGTGTGATACTTGTGGTATTTATTTGAGACAAGTGTGATATTGTATTCGATATGTTGTGATATCACAATACATATCCAATGCAATATCACAGTTCTAACTATGCAATATCACAACATGTACATTGAAATATCCCACCCTCATCCATATCCCACCGCCATCCATTCTAACTATGCAATATCACAACATGTACATTTAAATATCAGACTTCTGATAATACTTTTTTGGAAGCTTTACATAAGAAATATCACACATCTAACTATGCAATATCACGACATGTACATTAAAGTATCAGACTTCTGATAATACTTTTTTTGAAAGCTTTATGTAAGAAATATCACACGTCTAACTATGCAATATCACACGTCTAACTATGCAATAATACTATTTTTAAGACTTTGTGTATGAAATATAGTATCAAGCAATGTACTAATAAGATCACTTATATCAGTGCATATATCCTAACGTATGGAGTGTAATACGTCTGGAGTGTAATTGCTATAATAGTAATGATGTATGAGATGTATATCCTATATATATTGAGCTCCATCAACAAGGAATCCTCCAACCAAGAGACGACGACGCAAAAAATGTTTTGGATGAGCTTGATGAACATGAATCAGTAAACCCCTCAATCATCATCTGAACTCCCCTGAAAAATACAAAATAGCACAACAAGTAGTTGTCAGCGAATGAACAAAGACCGTTTATACAGTTTCAGAAATTAAATTCATAAACAGCACAGCGAGTAGTCGTCAGCGCACAATATCAACAGTATATACAATTCCAAAAATTAAAGTCATAAACAGAATCGTATAGCCTCTTACTTATAGAAAGAATGTAATAGAATATATTTATTTAGGTAGCATACCTGATTCTCGATGTCAGGTACAAAAGGATTAGGGCAGTTACGCTTACCATGGTTAGCCAATTGTTTGTAATTATTGCAAAGCCTTTTAGGCTTCTCTGCTTTGACAATGCATTGTTGCTTTGTCGATATCATTCTCTTCCCACTACCCTTGTTCTTTGCCCGGCGAGGCGGTAAAATCCTCACCTCAGTTGAGGAACTACATCCAAGAAGCATTTCCAACTCCTGCTCTTTTGTCATTGACTGTGCTTGTGGATTGAGTTTGACCCTAAATTACTTCAATGTGTCAGCAAGATCAGTGATCTGATTGTTAGGCATAGTTCTCAGCACACTGATAGTTGAGTAGAACTCTGACCATAACTTGCACATCTCCAGCTTCCTTACATCAGTGGCATCAAAGTCGTCAAGTAACTCACCATGTGAACCATAAAGAGGGATCTTTTGTGCATTCTTTGTGCAGCGCATAAGAATGTACTTATCAAGCAAAGTCTTGACTTGTTTCCCTTAGAAAACCAAAATAATGTGTCTGCAAATAATACCCTTCTTATAGAACAACTTACAAGAACATTCGGCATCATTGCTTGTAGAATTAAAACACTGCTTGAAAGGTCTTATGCATTCTAGCGTCAACTATAACAATGACCTCTATACTGTGGACAAGTGGTGTGAAGCCACCAACACTAAGGGAACACATGGAGGCAGTAGCCTCTTGTTGAAAATCTTTGAAAATAGCATGGGTATAAACCTTGGACGCATGAGCTTCCAAGTGTAGAGACGTAGCTAATTGTGGTAAAGTATAATCATTATCTTGAACATATTGCTTTTGAGTATGGCGTTGTTGATCTATGGCGCTTTGAAACCGCATCCAAAACTCAACAAGTGTTCCATGTATATTTTCAAAACGCTTGAAAAAGCTATTCTGGCTCTCTGATCGTTGAGTTGTTTGGAGAAGATATCCCATAGGAATATCAAGATAATAAGCTGGAATCCATCTCCTTCTTTTTTTATACATGTATGACAACCATGAAATTGCTTGCAAGTTATGTTCAGCAATTAACTCAGTCCACTTGGATTCAAATTCTAAAGGTTTTAAGTCAAAGTCCCAAACTACAACATTCAAACGACTCACAAAATCAGTCTCTTTGGATATTGTACTTCCAATCTTATCAGTGACCTTTTGCATAATATGCCACATGCAATATCTATACTTAGCCTTCTTGAAAACTTTGGGTACAACCTTCTTTATTGTGGACATAGACCACCCATGGCGCGCGCGGAAGCGCTTGAATAAGCGTGCATTTGTGGAGTCGCCACCAATTTTTATGGGAAATTAGAACCATTCGAATACCCTGTGCCATGTCAAGACACAAAGTAGTGACATGAATACTAAGAACTCGTTACCCTTAGCATTCTATGTCTAGAATGACTCTCGTGGATGCCAATGAACACGGATGTTCAAAGAGATCTGGAGTAAGGGGTGAGAGGTGAGGGTACATATTAGGAAGTCCTTTTACTAAACACCTAATCCCGCCCGCCTCGATAGCGGCCTCTACTAATGATTAGGGAAATTATTCATATTTGATATGTTGTCGATTATATGCATGCAATGCAACATCCAACGTTTTAGTCCTAGCATGTGAATTAAACTATATCGGTGAACACGTAATTAGCACTCAATTATGTTGAATTGAAATTTAAGAATTAATTACATATGAGGAAAAAGTAAATAAACCACACAATAAACGATAAATAAATAGCGATAAATAAATAGCAATAATTAAAATTACAATGAAATATAATGATTTAACTGATTTACGTCAAAAATACACTTAAGACGGAATTTGAAGAAAAGAAAATAAAAGTTAGAAATTAAAGTGACGAAAATAGGGCAGATTAAGGGTGACACTATGATTATTAGTTAATTAATTACGTAATTAAAGGATACGTCAAAGTGAGAACGGAAGTTCAGGGACACAGATCATATCAGAACAGGCGCAGCACAGCTGCGTCCCTTGGAAGAGGCGCAGCTATTCCTGCGTCTGTTCTTGAGTTGAGCTCTGGCTGTGAAGTCAGAACCACGGGTAGTTAATGTTTTACGATTGATTATCGATATTAAACTCAAGTGAAAGTGATTTAGCAGGTTGATTACATATAAAACCGTCATAAAAACGATAAACACGAATTAAAACGAGTTATAAACGAATTAGATTTATTTACGATGAAGGAACGAACTTTGAAAGAAATTGACAAACTGAAAATAAATAATGGAAACATGTACAAAAGGCGAATTCCAGAAACTTGATATTGACAAATCGAGTCTCTAAAATCCGAGTTTGATTTAATGACGAAAGCCCGCAAATATCGATTTATAAGGGATTTAAGTCGAAAATAAACGTTATAATTGAAAGGAGTGATCAAAACATGGTTCATATACAAAAGAATGAAAGAAAATAAGGAAAAGAAGACAAAAAGAACAAGACCACATAAACCCGAGGAAAAAGAAGAAGAGCAGGAGCAGCGGCAGCCTCTGGAAGAGGCGCAGCAGGTGCTGCGACCCCTCGAAAACGCGCAGCTGCTGCTGCATTTATTCTCGACGTCTGGTAACTGCTGTTTCGTAGAAACATTTTGTAATAAAAGTTTTTAAAATCGGTTTTAAATGTATTTTTGACATGAATCTTACAGTAATGAGTGCAAAAAATAAAATACAATTAAAAAGATGGGATTTACCACCCTCAGACTTACATGTTTGACGAAACGAGATTAACTAAGTTAATGTTAGTGATTTCTTGACTCGAATGTACGTAGAAAGTGCCCTCGTTGGAGGATTTTAGATTAATTTATTGACCGATGTGTAGTGGTCAAATTGGTCGGTCATGCAACGTGACTAGTACTCAGAATTATCTGAGCTTACATGGTCGATTGATCAAGCACGTAGGCGTCAAAAGCTTAGAGCAAGGTCTAGAATGCAAAGAGAGAAGACAAGGGCAGACACTCGCGTGAAAAATATGGAGACCGGAGGTCTCTATTTATACTTAACAATGTGAAGAGTTTTGGAATAACCCAAACTTTGGAAAGAAATCACGAAAATATTCTGTAAACAGTGAAAACAGGCTGGGGATAAGGCGCAGCAGCTCATGCGGTCCTTCCAAGAGGCGCAGTACCTGCTGCATCATTTCCACAGAGCTTTCCTCGTGCGGAAGAAAGATTTCCGCGTTTCTATTATGGAATAACGGTAGATCTCTACTTCCTTATTCCTTAAAATATGATATACGGGATATATTTTACCAAAAGATATGAAATTAAATTATGGAATAAATATCCGGAATATTCTAGAGCATTCCGACTAGGCATTTTAAACGGTTTCTTAGAAAATGAAGCGGTTTTTGACCCGGACGCCAAATGAACTCTAATTACTGTCAAAACGACCGTATCAGCACATAGATGACGACCAAGGGGTAGACACAAGTGTTTGAGCTATCACTTGACGATAAACTTACGGATTGTCATAAATCGTTCCGCGTACCAAATATGCAGCCCAATCATCACTGGGTGGTTGGCGGAAGGTGTAGAAAGGAGGTATCTATAGAGCCCGCACTTTGACTGAGGCTTAGACAAGGCGAAAGTCAAAGTATAGCCATCAGGTTAATCAAAGATTACAACCTAATGACTATGGCGACGCGAGGCGGTTTAAGGGGTCTGAACCAAGGACCTGTCGTCGGGAACATTTTAGAGTCTGTTGACTATCGGAGAGGGTCGTTTAAAGTCCATTACACTACGTAAGGAAGCTCGCCAGCCATAAGAAGAAATTATACTTGAGACTTCTTTCCCGAGATGTTTCCGGAGGTGCGTAGGAGCTGAGGGTAATACCTAAAAAAATATGTAAGGATTGTGCTAGGGTGCGGGACCCTAAGGAGCTAGGTGTATAAACCTGGGTATATGAACCTAAAAGAGATGACTGGTATGAGAACTTCTAGAGAGCGACACCTTTACTGAACCCCGTGGGGAAACAAATAATATTGAGGGTAGTGGGACGTCGGTAGAAACTGCTGGGGAGTATATTGAAGATTAGGAACATCTTGATCGTCATGGAAGAAATCTTGAGTGAGCAATACTACAAAATACCGCTGTGCTGGGGAAAATAAGGATGACTCTGTCTGGATTGAATCATTCCTGGGAAATCTGCTTGCATCTGTTTTCAAACAAACTCCATCTCTCGAGAAGTGCATCGATTGTCATAAACTCTCGCGGGGATAATAAATGTATTGATAAAGGTGTGTCTTAAACACCGTTGAGGAAAATAAAGAGACTTGACTGGTAGTGGCGCGTCCTAAGCACTGCTGGAAATCCGCTCGGTTGTTGCAAGCGAAATCCCGATAATGACTGAGAAGCTCGTGAACCGGGTTCAACAAAAATCCTTGCTGGGAGATAAAACAGCGTGACGGCTTTGCAGACTGTTTAGAAAACACGGGTCCGGACGAAAGGAACGCCCAAAAGAACCAAATATATGATATAAGGTGTTGGAGAAAAGGCGCACAAAACTTGGGCCCACAAATAACAAACTTATAAGGAACTTTCAAATTTTGAGCTGGAAAGACGTTGGGGAATAGGCAAGCAAGAGCTGCGGTATTTGGAAAGGGCGCAGCAAATGCTGCGTCATTTCTTGGGCTTGTCCCTGCTTGGGTAAAAACCCGATAAACCATGTGTTTATTTCATAATAACAAAACACAATTTCCTTTCAAATTCTATCGAATTCCAACCAAAACTCTTCAAAACTTGATCAATTCGTGCCATAAATCATGACTAATCGAGGTATGTATCACATTCTTGCTTTTAATTCGCGTTTTTTCATTGATTTAGGGCCGAAAATTAGGGTCCCCCCCCCCCCCCTTAATGTCAAAAAATTAGGGGTTCTGCCTCTAAAAGATTTGTTTGATAAAACTGATATTAGAAATGGATAATTGGCAATATTAGAAACATAACCATGTATTCTTTTTGCATTTTCATCAAGTATTGAGCATTTGGCGAAAAATGAGACGGTTTCTCAGCTGTTCCGAAAATTGCTTCGAAAATGCCCTTAGGATTGTCATTTTTGATGAAATTTGGTGTTTTGGAACCCTTGTGTAATGGGTAAACTTGCTATCATGTCGAATTTTCGATTTGTGACAACTCTTTCAGGACACTTTTCTGGGGTATAATCGTTATTATAGCAAAATGCTGCCGAAATTTCGACTCAAACCCGCAACTAGGCTTAAACTTAGACTTGAATTGCCCCAACCTTCCACGTGTGTGGTCGGGTTTTGAAAGAAATGGCAAAAGATGGCCGAAAATCCACATTTAGGGCTAAAAAGTGCTTGAAATGACCTCACCGAGGCTTGTCGTGGCTTGACACGGCCTAGTTTACTTTGATTTTGCCGGTGACATACCTTCTACGTTGAGGAGGGCCCCCATGGACATAGACTTCGACCCTTCCCTTGCTCTCGTGGGTGGAGAGAGAGAGGAGGAGATGCTCGAGGAGGAGGTTAAGGAGGTCCCGAGGAGGGCCAACGTGGGTCGAGGTGGTCGCCAGCTTGTAGGTGCACCCGAGTGGGCCGAGATATAGGATGGTAGACATCTTATTTGGCCGGCAGAGAGCCACTTGTCTTACAGGACGGCGAGGAGTCTGGTAAGTTTCAAACTTGTCATTTCCTATTACCTTTCCTATTTGCTTGCCGTTTCATTTCTTATTTATCTTATGCTAAATATAGCTTTGCTTTGAATTCATACAGGATGCCGGGAACATGAGGTCCTTTTCCAGCTACACGAGATTGATGGAGGTTTCGAGAGACTGACGGAGGAGGAGAAGGCCATCGTCGATCTAGGAGCCTTCGGGGATTTGGTCGGAGCTTGGAGGGCGATTAAGGAAAGGAAGATTCGGGCTAACCTTTGCCTGATTCGAGCTTTCCTTGATCGGTACTGGGACACGACCTCGACTTTCCATATGCCTTTTGGAGAGGTCGGGGTCACTTTGGAGAACTACGACATGATCTCGGGTCTACTGTATGGAGAGGAGACTTTGGTGTGGCCGTTGATGGCCATGAGAGTAGACTCGGATGAGGCGAGGAGGCTGATCGGCTGGAATCTGGAAGCAGGTGCTGCCAGCGTTCCCGGGTTGGTGCCGAGTTCTTACGTCAGGGACTACTTTGCGGGTAGGACCCCGACGAGAGTGAGGATGGATGGGAGGATGGTGCCTCCTCCTCCTTGCACTGCTAAGCAGAGGGCTCGTCTATGGTTGTGGTGGTTCTTGTCTTCGATTTACCTCGGAGACAAGGGGCGACGCTTTCGAGGAAGCTTCTTCCTTTTCTGTCTGACTTGAGTAGCCTGGATCGGTGGGACTGGGTTACTCCTGGCTTCGTGGTCCTCACTCGCTACATGAGGGCCATGGTACGTCCAGAGATGATGGAGAAGGGGACTTCTCCTGCTACTGTTGGTCCTGGACTCTTGTTGGAGGTATAAACCTTTCTTTTGAATTATGAAAGCATTATTTCTTCATTTTTTATTTCTATTGAATTATGAAATATCATTATCGTAGAGAATAAATGATTATCTTGTCTGCAGGTGTGGGTGTACTCCTACTTTCCCAGCTTTGCGCCCAAGAGGACAGAGCCCGAGCCGAGGGCGTACCCTGTCGTGAGGGACTGGGTGATGTGCCGTAGGAAGAGTCAGCGCTCTTCTTACGATGTTTGTCGGAGGGGCGTGAATGCCCTGAAGTTGGAGGACGTGGGTGACTTTGATCCTTATTTGATTACTTTTCTTTTTCTATCTTTCATTTTGAAGTGATCATAGGAATGATCCCCCTCCCTACTTTGAGCCGATCATAGGAATGACCCCTTGTGTTCTTATTTTAGTGGATGCCTAGACCTTGGGAGGAATACCCTGATGCTCCAGCTTTCGTGGCCGAGGTCCTTCGTCCTAGGAGCTCGAGTCGGCTGTTGTTGAGGACGTCAATGGGACCTGTGTGGTACCTGGGCGAGCGTTTGACTCGGCAGTGCTCTCCTGACACCTTCATGGTTCCCATCGATCCTCCACAGATGATGTTTAGGGAGCCTTCTGAGGCTGAGAGAGAGGCCGACTTGGCTGACGCTAGTGGCGATGCCCTCCTTCTTCCTGGCGAGGAGTACTCCGAGTTCGTTCACCGGAGGTTGGCGTACTGGCCAATCGTGGTAAGTATCTTACCTTTTCCTTGTTTTTGAATCTTTTTGACAAATGACGAACGATCATCAAATAAATAGCCATTTGAACCTTGTAGGAGATCAAGGTGGCAGGCGTCGAGCCCCCAGCTTACCTAGAGGTGCTGGAGTACACTGATGCGGCGGGCATGACGACGATTTAAGAGCTCCATGACTTTGGCGAGGAGGCGACGGACGCGGGTTTGGAGGAGTGGTAGCACTTGGTGAGGAGGGTAAGCCCCCAGCTTTGGCTGTCTTTTTCATTTTATTGCATAAGAATGCGTTTGCTCTTTTTTTTTAACCTTCTTTGTATTCGAATACAGGTGGCACCGTCTCGGTACGTGGCGATGTAGAGGGTGGCCAACCGGCTGTGGGCTACAGCCATCGAGGCACTCCTAGGTGGCCGAGGACGACAGGTATGAACCTCTCATTCCCTTTACTTCATTTTTGAATTTTGTTGCAATTTCTTGTATTCTTGAAATGATTGAAATGAGGTATTTCTTCATTTGTATGTAGAGAGAGCGTGAACTGGAGCGCGAGCGTAACCTGGAGCGGAAACTGGCGCAATCCCGGGAGGAGATGGCTCGTCTGATGAAGGAGCTTGAGGTCGGAGACACCGAGATCGCCGCCCTTGAGGCGACCGTGGCTGAGTTGAGAGGCCACCAGGACTAGCTGCCCTTCTTTTGTTGTTGTCTTGTATACATTTTGGACTTTTCGGACTTTGTTTTGGGCGAGAGCCCTCAGTTTGATGTATACACCTTCTTTTGGTTGTGTATATAATGGCCTGAGTGCCTTTGCTGTTGGGTGTTTTCTGTTCCCGCAGGTTAGCTTAAAAGAACTGGTTTGGTAGATGACGGTTTATGCCGCCATGCTGCCAAAATTTACATAGAAGTTACACGTAAAACATGTAGCATATAGGTGGCCTAAATTGGCGCAAAAATGAAAAAAGTCAAAAATGTGCCCAAAAAAGAGCGAAAATGACAAAAATGTCCAAAAGTGACAAAAAATGTGCGACAATGCGCAGAAATGCCCAGAAATGAGTAAAAATGACTGGACAATAGGGAGGGGTACCCCCTAAAAAAAGAAAATTAAAAGAAATGTATAAGTGTGAAAAATGACAAAAAAAATGCCCAGAACTGAGCAAAAAACGCTTAGAAATGCGCAAAAATGCCCAAAAAATGAGCAAAATGACCGAACAGTAGGGAGGGCTACCCCCTAAAAAATTTAAAAGAAATGACTAAGTGTGAAATGTATTGAAAAGAGGAGTGAAATGATTCCCCTAAAAAAAAGAAATAAATAAATAAGGGTAAGTGTGCTCGTTTGGCGAAAATGTCGACTTTGACTCGAAAAGCGAACCCGAAAAGAAATAGGAAACATAAAACTTGGTAATTTGACGGAATTACCAAATTTAGATCCCATAGGAATAGGAAATTATAACCAGAAGCAAATTAGGAAAGATTCAAAGTTGAAAAACACGGAAAAGGGTCTGGGGAAGAGGCACAGCAGATGCTGCGTCATTTCTCCAGTTTGGCAGACCTCGACAGAAATTAGGAAATAGCGAAAAGTATAAATAGAGACTTCGGGGAAGCTTTTATTCACACAATTTCTTCTTCTTTCTTCCGTCTATTACATAAAAGTTCTCATATCGTCTCAAAATTTTTCCAAAATTATGGATGCCTTTGAAAACCATCTCAAGGAGTGGACGAATAAATTCACAAATGTTGAGAAACATGACATGGGTGCTTCTAATATGGGATCGATCTTGAGTCTTAAGTTAGTGACAGTTGTGAAGCCTTTCTTGGATGCTTGTCTTAAGTATTGGGACCCAAATTTTCACGTGTTTGCCTTTCCTAGAGGCGATATTTGTCCGTTCCCTGAAGAAAAAGCCGCTATTGGAGGATGGGACCCAGAAAATGCATCGGTTGTACCCCTTAGCTCCCAAGGATATAAGAATAAATTTAGAGACTTGCTTGGATTGACCAAGGCTGAGGTGGACTGTTTTATGACCTCAAAAGGTGTCTGCATGTTTGACTTTATCGATCGATTTATAAATAGGGAGGACCCTTCTATTTCTTATGTTGCGAGGCGCAGGGCCTTCGGGTTTTGTCTACTTCATTGCTATGTCCTTCGAGGGCATGTTGATTATGACATGAGAGGTGATCCCCGTTTTCTGAGCCTAGTGGAACAAATGGAACTGCGCAAGGGCCCAACATGCCTTTGCTTAGGGGAGACCATTCTTGGTTTGGATAACAGAAATGCCAACCGCGAGCTTCTGTATTTGGGAAGTCCCGTCATTCTGCAGGTGAGAACCTACTACTTTTTAAACCGTCTTTTTTATTTTCCGTTTTTTTCTCTTTTTTTTGTGTTTTTTAATCGAGCCCTTGGTTAATGTGCCAGGATACCATGCTCGATCAATTGCAATGAGAACGAGGCTCTATATGGTGGACTTCCTCCGGGTATGCAACTACTGGGAAAATAAGTTGAAGAGCGAAGGTGGTCCCTTGATCCGATGGATTGTGCCATGGTGGCATCTCAGGTCAGTCACTAGAGTCTCATCTTTGGATCCGACACGGCCAGTTCGTATCCCTGGCTTGGAATTTATGATTTGCATTTTTCCGGAGAGATTGATGAGACAAGTGGGCCTTAGGCAGAAGATTCCGAAACTTGATACCGTTCCTCAAAATGCATTGGCAAACACTACGGCCGAGAGTGGGTAATCAGGTGGGCTCAGAGGAACATGTGGTTCATACCAGTTCCTATTGGCTCCTTATGGGTATCTGACTCATACTTGCAATGGCGAAAGGCTGGTACCCCTGAAGAACGCGAGAAGTTGAGGAAACACGAGCCTGTGGATTACAAGAATCACGAAGTAGCAAAGGAGAATCAAAAGTACTTGACCGAAGAGGAAGAAGAAGCCGGATTCCTAGTTAATCGTCCGTCGAAGAAACCAAAGACCGCCTCTGTCGAGAAGATGGTGATAGATCGAAATGGTAAGGATAGACCGCGAGAGAGACCATTGGTTATTAGGTCGGAGATAGAACAAGAGCGCCCGGCTCTTGGTCGAGACAAGAAGTATGATAAGGGTGACAAAGGCAAAGGAAAAATGGAAGAATAGCCTTAGTCATTTATTATAGTATTATTTATTATTAATTTTTAATAAACGGCGGGGTTTTTAGAATCCTAGCCTAGCATTTATTTCGGCATTTTATTTTATATGTATTTGGCGTATTATTATTATTTATGGAACACTGAATAAAAGATTAATTAGTTAAGAAACCGTTGTGATTTTCTTTTATTATTCTTGTCGAATTTCAAATGCAAATGCAAATGTCCTTATATTTACATTTAATAAATAAATAAATAATGGGTTGTATCCTGTGAAGGATTGCCTACCTATTCATTAGAAAAAATGAAATCAAACCCTGTGCGTAGTTTGAGTAAATGTAAAAGAATAATTGTTCGAAGCAAGATCTTGTAATTAACTTTAGAAAAATAAGCATATGCTTTTTACTTACTCCTAAATGGAGTACAATTCAATTTATTTGATGATATGAGGATGTCGAAATGTCAAAACGTAAGAGCATAGAGACATAAGGTTTAGCTGGCCAGAGGCCGGTTTTATTTCGTGTTGCATGAGCGGCACGTGGGTTAGGCGAGGCGTGTTTTCTGTCCTATGCTAAGGGTAGTATTGTTTCAATTGGTCTAAGTTGGTAGGATTAGAAAATTCATTCCTATCTAAGTCTATAATCCTAACCGCACACCCCCTGAGAGTATGGACTTGACTAAGAAAGGTTCGGCCTAGTTAGGTTTAAACATTCCTCGTGGATCAACAGGTAGGAGTGCTCTGACTGATTTGAGCACTAAATCTCCTTCTTTGATGTTCCTGGGCTTAACCCGTTTATTAAAGGCTCGTTTGATATGTGCATGATATGTCTGCACGTTATGTAGTGCCTGCAACCTTCGTTCATCCAAGAGGATGAGTTCTTCATACCGATCCCTATTCCATTCAGCTTCTGGGATTTGACTTTCAAGCAAAATGCGTAGGGACGGGATTTCTATTTCAACTGGTTGCACAGCTTCCATGCCATAGGTTAAAAAGAAAGGATTATCCCCAGTGGGCGTCCTAACTGAAGTGCGATAACCCCATAGTGCAAAAGGTATTTTGCTAGGCAAATCTCGATAATTGTCGATCATTTTCTTGAGGACCATGACGACATTTTTGTTAGCTGCCTCCATCGTGCCGTTAGTTTGAGGTCTGTAAGGTGAGGAATGGTGGTGCTTGATTTTGTATTTGGCTAGCAATTGTGCAGCTTCGGCCTGGAAATGTGACCCATTGTCACTGATGATCTCATGTGGGCAACCATATCGACAGATGATATTGGTTTGTATGAACTTTGCCACATGTTTAGCTGTAAGAGCAGTGTAGGATGCCACTTCGACCCATTTAGTAAAATAGTCGATAGATACCAAAATGAAATAGTGACCTCCTGTCCTGGCTGGAGTAATATTTCCAATGATGTCGATTCCCCAAGCAGAAAATGGCCAAGGAGATGTCATGGTGTAAAGCATTGAGGGAAGAACATGTTGCACATTCCCGAAGATCTGGCAATTATGGCAATGTCTAACGTATTTAAGACAATCTGACTCCATTGTCGTCCAGTAATATCCCAGACGCGTGATTTTCTTTGCCATCATGGGTCCACTCATGTGAGGACCGCACTCTCCATCGTGAACTTCTTCCATCACCTTCTATGCCTGTGATTGATCAAGGCAACACAAGACGACACCAAGAGGTGTTCTTTTGTACAGTTCTCCCTGTATAAGGAGGTATTGAGAGGCTAGTAGGCGTATGGCACGTTGTCCCCTCTTATCCATACTGGGTGGGTATGTACCATTGAGTTTGAAGTTTAGAATGGCTTGGAACTAGGGTTCCTCTGGGCTTTCTTCCTCATCTGTAAGGAAGTGTACGTAGGCTGGTTCTGACCGTTGTTCGATGTATAAAGGCATTTCGACCATGTTGTTTGGCATATTGATCAAGGCTGCAAGTTTCGCAAGAGCGTCTGCAAATAGATTTTCTTCATAAGGTAGGTGTAGATAAGTGACTTGATCGAAAAATTGGGCGACTTGATCTATCCTAGCTTGATAGAGTGCTAGACTTTCACTTCGAATTTTCCAAGAACCTGTAACTTGGTTAATTATGAAGGATGAGTCTCCGTGAACTCGAAGATTCTTAAAGCCTAAGCTCACTGCTGCTTGTAGACCAATGAGGTAAGCTTCATACTCTGCTGCGTTATTTGTCACCTCGAAGTCGAGTTTGACAGAAAGTGGTGTATGCTCGCCTTCAGGAGAAATGAGCAACACACCTATTCCAAAGCCTCTTAAGTTTGATGCTCCATTAAAATAAAGATCCCAAGAGTCTACATTGGTCTATATGATGTCCTCGTGTGGAAATGACCACATGTCTATTGCTTGGGTATCATTGATAGGATTGTGCGAAAAACTCGGCAACGGCGCGTCCCTTTATGACTTTCAGAGGTACATACTTGAGATCGAACTATGAGAGCATTACGGTCCACCTTACCAAACGTCCGTTGAGAACGGGTTTCTCGAAGAGGTATTTGACAGGATCCATTTTAGAATACACTTTGACAGAGGAACTAAGCATGTAGTGGCGTAGCTTCTTCGTTGCCCACACAAGAGCGAGGCATATCTTTTCGAGAGGCGTGTATTGATACGTCTGTCGTATACCTATAAAAAAAAAACTAACTAAACTAACTATATAACTAGGGAAGTCAGGTCGATCTCCTCAGGGAGGCAAGATATCTGTAGAAGACCGTCTATTTGGTCACAAATGGGGGGGAGGGGGGGGGGGGGGGTTGTTTGAATTGTTTTCTAAACTACAAGATTTAAAGGAAGAGAAGTAGAGAAAAGAGCATTAAAAGCAAGGAAATAGATTTAAACTATTAGATAGAGAAAGGTCATGTCAGGATTTCGGTTCACTACGGTAGTCCAATGACTCAACTGTAAATAACATAGACAGATTAATGTAAGATGGATGTGGAAAGGTCCTTTCGGTCCACTTTCTATCCTAAAATACCACTAACTTAACTTTCATCCTCGTCAGGGTAGTCATCTGTTCATAGCAGGCCTATTTAGTCCAATCTTTCGATCTAGGATTAATTTTAGCCAGATTAATGGGGTGACTCAGAAGCGTGCACTCAACTAAGTCGGTAAAATACAATTAAATTGCTATGGTGACAGGATCTCACAATTAACTCGCCTAAACTATTTACTACATCATCACATTTCTACCGTAGCTCCCCTAATCCCAACATGAAAGAAGTTTAGCTACTCATATCGCTAATAATATCAAAACTAACAATCAACAATGAATTAACAATAAACATGATGAAATAACAAATAAAATGCATAAAAGAGAATTAGGGCAGAAATTAAATATGACTAAACGAAGAATTAAAGCAAACAAAAGAGAGATTATTATTAAGAAAAGAGGAAGGGATTACAATCGTGCGAATCCGGCGTAAAGAACACAAAATCCGAGCAAGACAATCCCGAGAACAAGGTTACAGTGAATAGGGAAAAGTAACGCAGTCTTGAATATTAGATAAAAGCTAAGTAGTGAATGAAGTCTGATACTAATGACCTAGCTAAAGCGTGCTTAAATAGGAAAATAACTAAGTTTATCGAAATAAAACAACTCACGGGCTAATTAAATCCCATGACAGCAAAAACCACTCGATCGAGCAAAACTCAGGACAATCTACTCGATCGATTAAAATAAGCAGTCGATCGAGTAACCCCACTTTACAGCACCTCTCGGTCGAGTAAATAAATGCTCGATCGAGCAACCATGGATGCAAAAACCATTCGATCGGGTAATAAAACCACTCGATCGAATGGTCTTCCTTTAAATCAGCTTAGACTCGTCACCGACTGCCTCGTAAACCATGCCTTGACGCTTCCCAATGCATTATCTCACTCTGGAAATTCCTGTCTCCTCTAAATGCATGCAAAAAGGACGAAAAAGGGTACGATTCCACTACTTTTGCGTTCATTTCTACAAAATGGACAAAACGAACCAAAGTAGCCAATTCAGGGCATAATACTATATAAACAGTACAAAAATGCATAGAAATACGTGCTGAAATAGGCTAAAAAGACTATATAATATGCACGTATCATGTATTTACACTCATATTCTAAGAACTTCTTACTAAGGTAGTAGATAGCTCTTTCTTCTTTTCCAACAATCTGTGCGAGCATAGCCCCCATGGCTGTTTAAGTGACTGTGAGATATAAACCAAGAGGTTGATCTTGTTGGGGAGGCATTAGCACTGGTGGCTTAGCCAGTATCTCCTTAATCCTGTCAAACGCCTTTTGACAGTCATCGTCCCATATGGTGTGATCTGTTTTCTTGAGCTTCTTAAAAATAAGTTCGCAGATCATAGTAAGCTTTGATATGAATCGGCTTATATACTGCACTTTGCCTAGAAATCCTCTAACCTCCTTCTCTGTCTGGGGTTGTGGCATTTCGGTTAAGGCTTTGATCTTGGATGGATCAATTTCTATTCCCCTTTGGCTGACGACATATCCCAGAAGCTTGCCTTACGTTACTCCGAATACAAATTTTTGAGGATTGGCCCTCATGTTGTACTTGCGCAATCTGAGGAAGAATTTGCGCAGGTTATCGATGTGCCCTTTCATATCTTTGGATTTGACAATCATATCTTCTACGTACACTTCTACTTCTTTATGCATCATGTCATGTAACAATGTGGTCGCAGTGCGCTGATATGTAGCTCCAACATTGATTAGCACCAATGGCATAACTGTATAACAATGTGCCCCACTGAGTGACGAAGGCTGTCTTATGCGTATCTTCTATGGCCATTTTGATCTGATTGTACCCTGCATACCCATCCATAATGGATAACAACGCGTGATCTGCTGTATTGTCTACCAATATGTCGATGTACGGTAGAGGGAAGTCGTCCTTTGGACTCGCTTTATTCAAGTCTCTGAAATCACAAACCTGGATTCACCCATCCTTTTTGGGTACGGGGACTATGTTAGCCACCCAGTCTGAATACTCGAAAACTTTGATGAACCCGGCTTTGAATTGCTTATCGACTTCTTCATTGATCTTAAGAGCCCATTCGGTCCCCATCCGATGAAGCTTCTGTTTCACGGGTTTGAAACCTGGTTTGATTGGAATTTGATGCTCTACAATATCACTGTCGATCCCTGGCATGTCCTTGTAAGACCAAGCAAAAACGTCCTTGAACTCATGTAGGAGGTCGATGAAGTTGGCCCTTTCAGCTGGGTTTAAGGTCGTCCCTATCCTAAGTTCGTGGGGTTCTAGTTCAGTTCCTACGTTAATGGGTTCGGTGTTCTCTATAACTGGTGCCCCATCCCCCTCTTGTAGTATATCTTTAATTATATAGAGAGGTAATTCGACCCATCTATTCAGTAGTCAGTGGCGGTAAAGGGAAAGTTTCTGGGACATTTCCCAAGCTACTGTTACTATTCGATGCTATGCTAGAAGAAAAAAGGGGATGGGGAGTGACGACAGAAGAAGAATCTCTAGCGACTTCTCTAGACTCATACTCTGATTCCGACTCCGACTCCGACTCTAACTCGAATTCGTTGTCTTCAGGTTCTCCTTTGAACATCTCCCCTTTTCCAGTAGTGACCTTGATGAGCTTTCCTTGGTTGTTAGTCCACTTGATCGACTTTCTCCATCCTTTCTGCTGATTCGGGCTGGTGTCAGTGATTAATGCTGATTTGGGCTGGTGTCAGTGATTATTGTTGTGGGGTTGAAATGGTCATCTTGAAGTATCATGGTAATGATCTCATCCTGCGCTGCTTTGACAAATCGGTCTTCTCAAAACAGAAGGCCAACAGCTTGTTCGTCTAAACAAGGTGCTTGACGAGTTTTGATAGTAGGAACCGTTTCTGAAGGGATGAAGTAGCAATCATGGAAGACCTCGATTCCAGCTAGTTGTATTCCCTTATAATGCCAAGGTTCAAGAAACCCATGAAAGTATTCTTGACTGCCCTCCCTAACGAAGTATCCATTTAGGGTAGGGAGATAGGGTCGCATTTGGATTCCTTTGTCTTTACGATTTTGGAACTAAGTAAGCATTTCTAAAGCTTCTGCTTTCGTGGACTTGTATCCCAATCCTAATGGTGTCCTTTGAGAGTTTCCTTATTTTTAAGGTGCAAAGGTATTCTTCTTGGCAGGGTTTAATGGCATTCCCGGGAAGTATCCCTGGGACTTGAGTATGTGGTTGACCACTAAATTGGAGTATGGGTTGAAGTATAGAGGCGCCAGTTCGCTCTCTACAAGGTTTATGCTCTGAAATCCTCCAAGCTCATATACTGGGTCTATGACCACCTGGTTGCTTGACATTTACTCTATCACAGCCTTGATAGGTGACGAAGTGATCGTAACTACTTTACCATCTAGAGGACTTTTGATCTTCTGGTGCAAGGTGGATGTTACCGCTTTGGAAGCGTGAATCCAAGGTCTTCCCAGAAGTATATTAAAGGGTTCCTCGATGTCCACTATTTCAAAATTAACCTTTCGCATTGGTCATGTGGCTATAGTAAGGTTGATTAACCCTACTACTTTACGTCGTGTTCCATCATATGCTCGAACACCTTCGTTAGTAGGAGTCCAATCTGATTCTTTTATGCCCAACTTGTATGCTGTCTTTAATGGTATTACGTTGAATGCGGAACCATCATCCACCAAAACCATTGGTACATTCTTCTTTAAGCACGTGACTGTAATGTATAGAGCGAGGTTATGACTCGCGCCGAAAGGAGGCAAATCCTCATCTGAAAAAGTAACTGGGTTACTTAGTTTAACTGAGTCTTGGAAGACCAAGTTGACTACGTCGTCAGGCGTAGAGTTGTGCGCTACGTTCAGTTTAGCCAATGCTTGCAGTAAAGCCTGGCGATGTGGAAATGAACTCGTGACTAATTGACAGACTGAAAGATCAGCCTTTGTCTTCTGCAATTGTTTCAGTAGATGGTCAGTAGATGTATCTTCACCATCATTTGGTGTGATAACATTGGTGTTAGTAACTGGACCATTGACGGTAGGACCGTTCTGAGAGACATTTTGATATGGGCGTCCTGAGCGAGTGAGGTGGTATATAACTTGATCTTCGCTAGCCTTGACTATATCCTCACTGACCTTGACTAGATAGTGTTCTGTGAGGTATTCGTCTTCATCGTCATCTGACCATATCCCATTGACGATATTGAGTTCTCTCAAACTGATGATTTCAGATTCTAGACTGATTATTTTCTCGACTAGATTGTCAACTACCGCGATCACCTCTTGCATCGTAGACTCATGAGATAGAATTGGATTTAGTGGCACGTTTTCCCTAGGTATGGTGCCTGGATTGCGTAGGGACGCCACTAAAGCTTGTAGTTCTGAAACCTGCCTACTCACACTCTTTGCCCATACGATAAAATCGGCAATGGTAGGAGAAATGGTGGAATAACTCCCCTTCTCTTCTAGTACATGAATCTCATCCTCGACTGGAGAAATGAGGTGTGAACAATCCAAGGTGGATTCTTTATCTGTGAACATCAGAACTCCAAGAGGATTCTGAGTATTGTTAGGCTTGCCTCCGGGAGGTATGGGTAAACGACTGTCTTCTATCATATCCTGAAGGACATGTTTCAGTTTAAAACATTTCTCCGTATCGTGTCCCTTGCCTCTTTTATATTCGCAGTATGCATTCTCATCCCAGAATTTGGACTTCTTCTCTGGGTCAGGTGTAGGTCCTATGGACTGGAGCTTACCTTGTTTCATCAACCTTTTCAGAGCGTTGGCATATGAATCACCAATGTTCGTGAACTTCCTTTGCGGGTTATTCTTTTTAGATGATTCGACAAGGTTGACCTCATTGGTCTTGCTAGTGGAGCCATAAGAACGATTCGTTGACCCTTGATATCCGCGACCTACCGTTTTGGACAAGAGCCCCTTTCGGATGTCGTCTTTAATTCTTATTCCTAGCACAGTCAAGTCTTTGAAAGACTTTATGTTTTGGTACCTCATATGATTTGCATAAATAGGTCTCAAATTATCCACGAACGTTTCCACAAGAGTGGCTTCATCTGGGGGTTCAAAAAGTTGTGTGCTAGTCTTCCTCCACCTACTTAGGAAGTCGGTGAAGCCTTCTTTCTCGCTTTGGGTAAGAACCTCTAGAGTGAGCATGTTGACTTGGATCTCAGCATTATCCGCGTATTGTTTAGTGAACTCGATTGCGGCATCATCCCAAGTGGCAATATTCTTGTGTTCCAAAGAGTAAAACCATTGTTTAGGAATAGTGTCGAGAGATGAAGGAAAGATCCTTAGGAACATATCGGGTTTGATGCCTTTGATAGACATATAATCTTTGAAGGCATGGATGTGGTTCAAAGGGTTTTCATGCCCCTTGAACTTTGGGATGTCAGTCATGTTGAAGTTGGTTGGTAATTGAGCATTTACCGTCTCATACTTGCGATTATTCTTCCTGTAGATGTCATCTCCCTTAAGGTATATTAGTTGTTCCTCCAAGTATTGGAGTCGCTTTTCAGCTTCAGTAGGGCCTAGTGGGGGGTTGACTTCTGGTTGTCCAACAAAGGGTGGAAGGTTATCATGCACGCTTATGTCAGGAACATCATTCTCTGCAGGAGGAAGTCTAGTTTCTACAACAACAATTCGTCCTTCAATAGCATTGAGGCGAGCATAAGCTTGGTCATGGCTTGTTTGGAGACGGACGAGCGCAGCTAGGATTAGATGATTACCATTTTGGGGTTGTCCATTAACACTTGCGTGCCTAGTTCCAGGCATCTTAGAAAATGGGGATAAGAGATCAATGACGAATCAAAACACGATCGACCATTTTAGCACACTTACTCGAAAGAGACTCGACTTGTGAAGTGGGAGTGTGCCACTGTGTTAAGTGAGGTTTGAAAATGACAAATTTTGAAATGTTTGTCCTAGGCAACTGTAGTATAGTTGAGTGCTGACTCGAGGTGAGTTTTTTGAAATGGGTTTCGAGGACCGAATTTTGACTGGACATTTGGACAAAGTTTCGACTCGTTTTGCGCTATTTTAGGCCACTTTCGAAAATATTTACATTTTAAAAGGGATTTTGATTTTACAGAAATTTCATCATGGTTTTGTTTACAAAATGGTGATCACATATGATACAAGCATTCATACATGCATTATAACAGTATGCTGAGTGCATTTAAAGGGTTTTGGCTTAAAAGGTGGGTTGCCAAACCAAGCAATCAAACCCTGGCCTGTGTAGAGGTCCGTGCCAAACATGAGTAAGGTCAGTTCCTAGTCCATTTCCACGAGTAGTGAAAGCTCTCGATACAAACATGAGTATGTACCACGGTATGGTTGACGTCAATCGCTATCTATCCTTAGGCCCAGATAAGAATTTGGACCATCCAGACGGGACAATTGGTCGAATGAGTTGGGTTAGGCCTAGGAAGGCCAAATAAAACGACCTAAGAAGGTCGAGTAATGAAAACCGACAACTGTCTCTGTAATACTATGGTTTTATGAGTCATTGGGTACTCTGTCGAGTAAGTATGTTTTGTATACGAATCAGTAGTCTGCCTGTAGGGTACTCGATCGAGTAGCCTTGGCACTCGATCGAGTAAGTGGCACTCGATCGAGTACGTGACTTACTCGATCGAGTAAGTTGGTTATCGGGTGATTTGCGACGGGTTTGTTAATAATGCGGATTAATATATAATACTCCGTCATCTTTTTCCTAAACACTTTTACAAACCTAAAAACACAAAAAGGAGAGATTGCAAGTTACGTTGTTCGATTCATTGGCATTATTGGCAAATCCCGGAGCTAGAGGTGTCGGTTTCCTTTGTTCTTTATATCGTTGTGATCCTTGCGTCAAGGGTAAGTTCTACATATCATTTTTATAGCATTTGGTTAATGTTGGTTAAACCCTAATTTGGGAATTTGGGGGTTTTTATGTTTTGTGTGGTTAAGGTAGTAATTGTATGAATGTATGTATAGGAGGAGGATTTGTAGAGGAGAGATTTTGAGACAACTGCTAGATCGTCTGATTCTGTGATTGCTTTCCAGGTAGGGTTTCCCTACTCAGTATTAATTATCACTAGTAGAAAAAGTGCCATTGACATCGGTTATTTTGCCCCATTTACATCGGTTTTGTGGCGATGTTTCTGGGGGCGACGTATATAGTATTTTAACCTTAACATCGGTTCTAAAACCGATGTAAATAGCATACAATATACATTGGTTATAGGTGAAAACCGATGTTAATAGTGTCTCAATTACATCGTTTTTGGCGTAAAACTGATGTAATATTATCATTATTTACATCGGTTTTGGTGTAGAACCGATGTAAACATCAACCTTATTTACATCATTTATTAACTAAAACCGATGTAAATAGGTATTTTTTTTAATTAAAAAAAATTATATTTCTGTACACTATTTTTTTTTCTAAAGCCCAATTTATCATTAGCTCCTGCCATACATGAGAAATCATGTCTTGAGTAAGGGAAAAATTTGGCTACGAAATCTAAATATATGTATCATTTCATGAGTAAGTATCTATCAACAACCAATACCAGCAACAACTTATGGCTTCATAAGCGGTACATAATGAATTAATATCCTAAACTAATCCTAAACAAACAATAGACAAACTTGTTTCTCTAAGTGGGACTGGAAAATTCTACCTAAATTGCTCTTGACTATTGAAAATATGCCTGTTTCAGATAATGAGTTCTACTTCCAAGTTGATGTATGTGCAAGAGCTTGTGGATTTGAAAGTTCAATCCCCTGCAAGAAAGAATTATAACAGCAACATTAGTTCAACATTAGTTACTAGATTTTTATTCGTGGAATTGAGGCTAACCCATAAACATTCCTGTTCCGGGTGTGATTACGGAGTAGATTTGTTACCACGTAAGCTTGTAGAGTGATGACTTTGCTTGACTCTTCCTTTCGGCCTCTCCTGAAACAATGAACAAACTGAGGGCTCGGCTTGGTACCGAGCGAACTCACTTCGACGCTCAAGTCAGTAAACTCAAAGGGATCAAGTTGTGTGTTACTTGGCATAATGTATATTGTAGAGAGATAAGGGAGTTTATACCAGATTAGTATGTTTAACTGATTATTTGCGGATCCTTTCCTCAATGAGGGTTGAGGAGTATTTATAGACTTTCACCTTTTGTCACGTAGTGGCCAAGTGGCAGAGCAGGTGGAAAGATTGATCTACCCTCGACCGAGGGACCCATGGCAGGCCGGCTGGCCTGGTTGACCCCATGCCGAGGGGACTTGGATGTGAGTACGCGGTAATGTCTCCCGGCTGGCTAGTTGCTTAGCCGAGACCCAAGTGACAGCCGACAGTCGCGCCGGCTAGGGTCAGTCAAGGTGTTGACTTGCTGTGGATATCTTTGACCTTGCTCAATATGTTGACTCGGTCGTGGTGCGAGAATATTCCCCATCAATTTGCCCCAGCCGTAGTCTATGCCGTGGTATGGACCTTCGATGAGTGTTGAGCGTATTCTCGCGCAAGTAAAAATTTCCTCGCCCCGCTTCTTCTTCCTCGGCTTGGTTCTGCTTAGGCCGTACCGTGTCCCCCCTCCACATGGATGTGTAAAGGGCATCAAATATGGAAAAGAAAGTGGCGCTGGCCGAGACCGAGGTTGTGAGTGCCGTGTGTTTTTGATTGCCCCCAGCCGGTGCTGTCAAGCTTGGTTGAGTCAGCGGGCCGTTTGGCAAGTAGATACCAAGGAGTGTGTTTGAAGAAGATACGTCGATTGACATTCTGTCAAGGAGCGTGTTGAAGAAGTTTTGTAACTGTTTGTCGATTGACATTCCATGGCTGCATGCTTGACACGTGGCTCGGCGTTGATTGGTTGACGCCTCATGGGCTTTGCTCTGATTGGTCGGATTGAGTGGGCTTTGCTCTATAAATGGGGCAGTTAGCCCCTCATTTTGGCCTTCCGTATTTTATTTTCAAAAAATTTTCTCTTGTTAAGCTTTTCTTTCGCAGAGTTCCTTTCTCTTTCTAATTTCTCGAAGCGTTACTCGGTGTAACATTTCCTTCCAAGGTAATCAAACAAATTCTTCAATCTTTTTTCTTGTTAAATATTCGTTGTCATGTCTTCTGCTGATGCCGGACCTAGTAATCCTGCGCCGGGGGGTTCCCCGTCGCGCGTTGATGAAGAGGAGGTACTGGCCGCCATCCCGATAAGGTCCGGGGGCCCCAGGTCTCCTTCTCCTGAGGTTGACGATCAGTATTTGGAGGATTTCTCGGATGATGATGATGGTGATGATGACGGTGATGATGTTGATGATGATGGTTATGATGAGGAAAGGACTCATTCCGATGAGGAGAGGCCACATCTCTTGGATCACGGCGACGCCTGTAAGATCGGCCCTGATCGTGCTTGGACCAACAAGTTCGCCAGTTCCTCTGGTGCTGAATTTTTCGAACATCATTTCTCCTTCGGCAGGGAGTATAGGATTGTTATTCCTAAAGAGGGTCAGGCCGTCTGTTGCCCTCCCCCGGGTTGTATCGGCGTATACATGAGACACCTGGAGTATGGGCTCCGGTTTCCTCTCAATGCATACGTTGCTGCCATAATTAAAGCAATGAACGTCGCTGTGGCACAGCTGCATCCGTTGGCCATCAGGACGATTGTTGGCTTTGTGTGGCTATGCCAGTTTAAGGGGGAGGCCCCAACGGTGAACCTATTCCGCCGGCTTCATCACCTTCGACTGAATGTCCAAGGTAGCAAGGGGTGGTATAGCATACAGACCAAGCCAGGTTATATTACCGTCTCCAAGCTTACTTCCTGCAAGGACTGGAAGGCACGGTGGGTATATGTTGAGGTTCCAGGGGATTATCCACTACCTCGGTCCTTCCAGCACCGCGTCAATTTGCGGTGCGAGAGCAAAGGGGAGCGTGAGAAATATGTCTCCCGGCATAAGCTTAAGATGGACGCCTTGAAGGTCCATCTTAATGCGGACGAACGGCGGCACCGAAGTCAAGTTTGAGGCTGAGAAGGATGGGACGCCGAAGGGATGGATGCCCCCGACGCAGATCATTCTTCAAGATGAGCCGCTCTGCCACGTCGGCCTCATACCGGTCCTCGAACAGGGTGAGTGGGGTCGGTGTGAGGCCATTCTCTGCTTTTAATGTTTCTGTTTTTGAACCTTGATTTATTTCTTTTATTTAACTCTTGCTTAGTTTCCTTTGCAGACCGTTTTGGCCCGGATCTGTCTGAGGAAATCCTCAAGAGGATGGGACTTGACAAGGACAAGAAAGTTGTTGAGTTGCATCCGAAGGCCGATACACGTGATCGCAGACCGGCGCCAAACGACCTCATGGATCAGCAGTTGAAGGCCCTAGATGTGACGGCGGCCCAGGCGAAGGTTGCCGGTAACGTGCCGCGCCGAAAGCGAAAAGCAACATCTTCGGCGGCAACGGCGTCAACTTCAGTTCCTCCTCCAATCCCTGCAGTCCAAAAGGAGACGGTGGTGGTCGTCGATATTACCGATGAGGAGGTCACCGTGGCAGAGGAATCTCCTCTCTTACGTAAGAGAAAAGAGACTGCTGCTGCCGCTGCTACTGCTACCGAGGCCAGCAAAGAA